>NC_079147.1:125150232-125450747 GCF_945859685.1 Eupeodes corollae
TATTCCTCTATGATTGAGTGATTTGTGTGATTTTGAAATAACAATCAACTCATTTTCGGTATCTTCGAGGTATCCCAGAAATTTTGCTACATTTGATGACTTTAAGTATGTTTTTTCAAAATTTCAAAAATAAGGTTTTCTTTGTATTTTTTTAATTCAACTACTATTCTCTTTTTATTATTAAATGGGAAATACATTTTGTGATTCTGGCTGGCCTTAAGTTCGAAAGCCTTCGAACTAAACCTTCTAAAAGCGGTTGGCAACTCTGCTCTAATTTGAATAAGTTCACTTTACTTTATTAGTATCGCTCTTACTAATTTTCAATTTTAAATATTTAAAACTTAATAATAAATGCTAAAAGTGGTACATGCTCTGTGATTAGTGATTATTTACCTAAAGACACCGGAAAAGTTAAAAATTAAAACCAGGTAATTAGCTTTTAAGCCGAAAAAATAATTCGAAAGCCGTACTTTTTGTCACATGACTAGCAACAAAAGAAAAGTTGGCCAAACTTCGCCCGAAGGAAATATACACCCACTCTCTAAAAACAACAGAACATCGAAGGTTTTTAAATATAACAAAACAATGTCTATTTCGCAATCGGATTTCCAACAAATTAAATCTATAATCGATGAATCACTTCACAAAGAGCTTACTTTAGCCGTTATCAACTTGGCAACAAAAGATGATATCAACAACATAAACAAAGAGTTGAGTCATCTCCGGCAGCAGAATCTAGAGTTGGCGGATAGGGTTCAACACTTTGAAAACCGCTGTAGATTGCTTGAAGATGAACTGGAGCTACAAAGTCGCGAAATTAAAGGCAAAAACATCATTTTCACGATCCCAAAGGATGGTAGTGAGCCCCAAGATCGAGTTCAAGATATTTCCAAGCTCTTGTTGGACACCCAATCATCACAAATGCCACAGGCGAGAAAATTAAGCGAAAACAACAACATGATCAAACTAAAACTCAACACAGGATCAAACGAAATTGCAACACAAATGTTAAGAAATGCCTCTAAGTTGAAAGGCACAGGTGCATACATCCAACGCGATCTAAGTAAACAATCACAACTAAAACGCAGGATACTTCTTGGCTATCGCAAGGCGATCAAAACAAAAAAACCAACAGAAGCTGTCTTGATTAAAAACAACACTTTATTAATCGGAGATAAAATATTTTATTTAAATAACAATAACATCTTAAAATATAAAAACAAAAGCGGAGAAGCTGAATTACAAAATATGTTTGGCGATCTAAACTTTGGAAATGTCAGTGATGGAATGACATCGCTGAAAATTACCGAGGTATATCGTTTTTGAATGTGTTAACAAAAATATTCTGCGGTATACTAGTAGAGAGACTTGAAAAATGGGTCGAAAAAAAAAACATTCTGTCGGATCTCCAAGCCGGATTTAGAAAAAACTTTTCAACAATAGACCAGATCTTCACTCTTTCATCAATCGTAAAAGCTTTTCAAGCAAGGAACAAAAAAGTATATTCTTTCTTTGTGGACTTCAAAGCGGTTTTTGACCTTGTAAACAGAAGCGCGCTCTTCTATAAACTTTCGCAATTGGGTCTATCTTCGAGGTTTTTGAAAGTAATTAAAGCAATGTATACTGGAACTAATGCAGCAGTCTGGGGTGGGAAGATATTTTCAGAATGGTTCGAAACATGTACCGGAGTAAAACAAGGTTGTCCACTCAGTGCCTTGTTGTTTTCGCTGTTCATAAATGACATAGAGGAAGCCTTACCTGGAGGAATAAGAATCTCTGATTCTGTTATAAATGTGCTACTGTACGCTGATGACCTTGTCCTGTTGTCGGAATCACCAGAAAACCTACAGTTGATGATAAATCGCTTAGCAGATTACTGTGATAGGTGGGGTTTATCTATTAATACAGACAAGTCAAAAATAATGATCTTCTCACGATTTTCACGAAACCTTAGCGGAAATAGATGGTACTTCAATGGAAATCTTTTAGAAATATCCAAAGAAATTAAATATTTAGGTGTAAAGCTAAATTCAACTCTAAATTTCGACAAACACCTTATGGAAAAAGCCAGCACCTCTCAAAGCTTGTTGAATTTATCATGGAAAAATGTTTTTTTTCAAACGACAGAATAATCCTTTCAGCCAAATATAAAATATTTGATGCCGTTGTGAAATCAACTCTCTGCTACGCTTCTCAGGTCTGGGGTGCAGATGAGTACGAAGTGATAGAAAAATTTCAAAGGAATTTTTTGAGAAAACTCTTCAACTTACCGCAAAATACACCGATTTATGCAATGTATGTATTTAGAAACCGGAATACCTAATTTTCTCACGAGCACACTCAAGGCACAGGCTGATTATATTATTAAAACTTGTACATACCAGGAGAATAGACTATCGAAAAAAATGCTTTTGTACGAACTGAGGAATAAAGATTGGTGGATGAAAAAATGGCAAGATATCGGTAATACTTGTGGAGAGATACTGTATATAGATCTCAACAATTTAAACAACTTAAAGGACCAACTTTACAGGATTATACAGAAGAATGAAGACAAAGTACGAGAATCCTTTATTAATAAAGCTCGCGAATCAGATAGTAGAGTACTATACTCTCAGCTCAACTATAACCTAAACCAACGAAACTACTTCCATGATGGACTTAGCTACAAGGACATTTCTTTCATTTTTAAAGCAAGATGTGAACTTATAAGTTTAAATGCTAGACCCTATAACGGCAGCTTCAATCAATTTTGTACGTTATGCAATTTAAAATCAAAGGAGGATTGTTATCACTTCATAAGTGTATGTCCAATATTTTACCAACAGAGGCTAGTGTTTTTTGGTAAAAATACATTAACCATGCAAGAAACACTCCAAATTTTGAACGAATGTGATTGGAAGACCTTAAGCAACTTTTTAAAAGCCATATTTAAGTATAGATTCTTACTAATGACGGAATATGTTTGATTTTTTATACCAATTTAAGATTGAAAAATGTGAATTAACAAAACATGTAATTTATTTATAAAATTTGCTAACCAGGCTGACGGCTAAGCCATAGCTTGTCAATTCATTAACTTGTAAATCTGTATATATAAGAATATAAATAAATGAATTTGTTACTTACTTACTTTAATTTGTTACTTACTTACTAAAAGGAATAGAAGGTTTTTCTCGGAAGTTTCTGTCCTGGCCGTAATTCTAACCCCAGATCAAAACTTTTGGCCTTAAAAATCATTTTTAATGGTTTAAAAATGGGTGTGCCATATGTTTAATCCTCAGGTCAAAAAAAAACGTCAGGAAAACACCTCGGAAGCACCTTTATATTGCCCATACAGTACAAAAAAAGTGTGTTGGTGTTTAAACCAATAAAAAAACTCAATTTCGAAGAGAGCTTCGCCAAAAAAAAAACCCTCTCGTCATAATGAATATCTATCTGACCACCATACTAATCGATATTTATAAGGATAATGAATTAGCAACCGATTCACTCGATCCAATTGGTTCGTGTTTTTGCTAACCCGGATATACGTATAACAGTTTGGAATTGCTGTTGGACCGACTATCAATTCAAATCTTTAGTTGATTGCAAAATAATTATAAATTGAATAAAACAATTTTTTTTTATATTTGCCTTCAAGGCGTTTCTTACATAACAAATAAAACATTCAGAAAATTCGTTGTGAATTAACAAGATTCAACATGTTTCAGTTCTTTTTCTTGGTATGGTAATAAGATTCTTCAAGGTAAAAAACAAAAAACAGACAACAAAGAAAATTCGATACTTTAAAGCTACTCAGACTTATCACGATTATCTAATGGCAAATAAAATTTATCGTGGACCACGAACCCTAAACAATCACACTAATGTCAAATACAAATTATTATTATATATTAAGAAAATTCGTTATGAATTAATTTTATTTTCCTGAATGAACATGAAAATACCCAGAAAATTAAATGTTTATGCAGGTCTTATATTAAGATTGAGTGGGGATCTGGGAATACTCCTACTAAAATACAAAGATTTTGAATGCTAGGACTTCTATAAAAGGATATTTCGTTGTTACCGTTTATAACGAGAATTAAGAAGGCAACATGTATTTTGAAGAAGAATATTCCATATTCACTCTTGATGATTTTACGGTAAGAGAAGCAAACTCGCTTAACAAAATAAGCAATTTTAAACCATCCAAAAAAATATCTGAGCTGGATGCAAGCATTAACTATAATATATTTGCTCTACGGAAAGTTAAAACGCGTTGGGGGGACAGCATTGTCGTAGATCTTGGAGAGTTTACAATAAGTTCAAAAAAATATATACATTTTTTCGTTGTACTTCATTTATAGTAATTTGTAATTATTTATTCCTACAGACTTTTCTACCTTAGAGATATTCCCAACTTTCTTTAAGCACCATGACAACAATTGGGGGTATTAGCTATGTTGTAACGGATTTATGATTTTTAGTTAGTTGTTTTTAGATGACACAAACAAAAATAGAACTGCTAACCTGGAAACACAGGATAATCCAAATTATGAATACACTAACTAAAAAAGTTTCGCCAGCTAGGTGTGGCTCGGCATGCTTGCTATTCCCATAAGCTAGCTCGACGGTGGGGGTGGGAACTTACACCTGCTGCCAATCGACCGTACGACTTACATGCCGAAGTACAAATTTGTTTAAATCCTATACCACAAAAAAAATAGAAAATAAAAAAAAGATCCGTTAAATTTTCTTAAAGGAGTTTCTTGGGACCCTGAGTGTGACCCTCACCTCGATTTCCTTAATCATTGGAAAACCTTGGCTATTGCACCACTCATTGTTTCTTCACAATAGCCCCTAATTTAGCCTAAGAAAACTAACTAAAACTTACTGATTTGTAACATCACTGTAATCATCCTTACCCATACACTATACAAAAAATTAATCCATCTCAAGAAAAGTTTCAAGAACAATTAATATAATATATGTGTATGTCACTTGTCATAACACTTTTTATTGGATGTAAGTACTCGTATTATTATATATAAAGTGTATTTAAATATATCGAATAAGAAATAAAATTTAAAAAAATTAAATAAAAATTCAAAATTCAAACGTCATCTCCTTTCCGATCAAATTTAATTATATATTTTTTTCAGTTGACTGTATCAAGTTGTGCGGAAGCAACCAAAACAATTCCAAAAATATGATCAAAACGTAACAGCAAAAGAATACCTTCAAGGCCAAGCAATTGTTTATTATTTAAGTAGAAAGTAAATTTAAGAGAATTCGATTTGTATAATTGTGTGCCTTCTCTTCTTGATGTTGTGGTTGCTTTCACACACTCTACTCACAAACATTATCTTTACAATAATAATGATATTTTTTTAAGTTTGAGATAGCTTCTAATAGGGCACATAAGTGTACTACTTTTATATCATGATATTAAATAATTGAATAATGATTGACTTACCATACTTCCAGAGATGGTGTGCACAGCATCTTTGTAGTTTTCTTGGTGTCTTTCGGCAAACGAATCTGAGAAAACATGTGGCATACTTTTGTGCTCTATTTTTTGTTTTTGGTCGTGGAGTGACGATATTAATGTTAAACTTAACCATAAATTTAATGATGAAATATATTAAGTTGATTGGATGATAGGATGATATGATGGTAGTTATTTATGAAGAATATTCTCTGATAATTATTGGTAGTGTATGGTTGTTTTTTTTTTTCTTTTGTAATTTCTTCTTCCTTTTTTTGTTTTGTTTGTTGTTTATTGAGTTTGTCGGACCGCTGGCGCTGGCGCAGCAGCGTGCTGCCTAAGTTTGTAGCTTGTAGCACGCTGGGACTGCTCACACTCAGTGGTCAGGTTCTGTAGTGCACCAGGTTCTTAAAATTAATAGATTTTGTGTCGCGACTGTACTTTTCGTGTGACAAATATAGGTGGGCGAGATGATTTTTTTTCTCTTCCCGATGGCTGACACCGGCCACAAGTACGCTCACGTATCACACTCGTTTCTATTATTTCCCCGTCAAATGAATGAATAAATGAAAATAAATTCCCTTTGGAAGAATTTGGTGATAATAAGGTTATTCTAATAAGAAAAAAATAAGTATAATGCGAAATACGACGTAGGTACTACAAAGTGTTTTACCTCGGTGATTTGTCACTTATTTCGACCGTATATAAGGAAAGTCTGGATTAGCAAAATTTAAGGTGTCTCGGAATTTGTTTGACACGTCTGGTCAGGAAGAGGTCTGGATGTAAAAAGAAAGTAGCGCGGATATAATGTCTGCTTAGCGAACTTAACGAAGGCAGTGAATTTTTTGTTTTTCAGACTGTTTGCCTAGGTGTCACTGCTGACAAATGTGAAGAATTGTACAAAGAATTCATCCTCTTAGACTTGTTGGATAAGCAACTTAATTTTAAGTTGCTTCCGACTTACACACAACATTTTAATTTTTGTTTGTCAAGACACAAAATGAAATGAAAAAGGTTGATGAATCTTGAAATTAATTTTAATCCACTCTCAAGAATGCAACTGGGATAGGAATTGGACTAAATTCTTATATCCTTAGCATGAATTATGCGTAGTGAATTTCCTTTTCAGTCCTCTAGTTCATACAAGTTGTTACTTACAATTTTCACTGCTTAAGCTTGGATAAATTTTGGACAGAGCTTAGCATTTCGCTTTGAACGTCGAACTTGTCGAGTTGTAGAAGCTGAGTAAGGTCAATGATTCTCGAGAATTTTCTCCAGATGAGTCCTGAAACTAAAGGACGTTCTTATCCCTCTACCTTCCCAAAATCATCATCCACTCCCACATAAACAAGGCATACCAGGCTACGTTTATGTCACCAAGTCCCATCCCACCTCCCACGTTTGTGATGGCGAAAAAGCTAGTAACGGTCCTATCTCCTAAACTTCTTCTCACTCTAGGTAACCTAGCTGAATTGCTGTTACCGAATCCCAACCTTTTCCTTACACGTCAGAATGATGAATTAACGTCAACTGACTCCCCACCCTTTCTCTTTCTCCCCAACCACCTCTCATCAATATTGGGCTGGATCTAAGGTGTTAAACGACCCGTGCCGATGATCAGCCTGGCTGATAGCCCAGTCTCTAACGGAGTATTCGGATACCTGGCGACCTCCGTATAAACTAGCCTTATCTGTACATGCGAATCTCTGTGCAGATGGACCTTTTTTCTTCGCGTCTCGTGGGACCAAATATGTACAAAACAAACAACAAAAACACATGTGAGACCGGTATCTCTTCAGCACCGAGCGGCAGCGTGGTGTCAAAGCCTGCTGTCGTATCTCTTGCGGCCAACACAGAGAAGGGAGCAGTGGCTAACCATGGACCCTCCTCTGCTGTTGGTAGCAACGAGAATAAAAAGGTAGCGATACCTAATTTCAGTAGTGGCAGGGTTGTGAAAAATGGCCCTACCACTACTAGTGAGAATACTTCCAGAAATGGAAAACTCTCTAAAGGCCTTTATAGACAAAGGCGGAAAGGTCTCTTGAGGGGGCCGCACCGACACCAAAACGGCCTGGGGTGCATAACACAAGCACCCCCCTCAATGCCATCAAGAAACAAGCCAGTTTCAGTGACGTCGCGAAGGGCAAAGTCGTGGTTGCGGTCATTGACAGGAGCGATGATGATGGCACAATATCGGCTGATCGTTGGCAGTTGGTCAAGGTTAAGCTCTCGGGTTCCTTTTTGAGCATTTTGAGAGAGCTTCCAGGACCACTTCCTTCCATAAGCGATGAGGGTAGGCATCAAGGCCATGTCAAACTCATGGTTTGTGGCGACCAGAGATCTTGTGACCTTTACAAGCTTGCTGTCAGCCGGTTAGGTGAAGTTTGGCCAGGTGCGAAGCTCGAGGTTGTCGCTGTGGAAGACATTCCTAGCAGACCTAGAGCCCGCATCTGGATACCGATCGAACCTGCTGGTATCAAGGACATTCTCGAGATGGTCAAAGTGTGTAACCCGTCCCTTCCGACGCATAACTGGAAAATAGCCAAGCTAGAGGAAGTGAAGGGTCTTTATAGGGGTGCCATTGTGGTACTCAATAAAGAATCCTTGGCTCCTCTAGCCCTAAACGAGGGCTCCATAAACTATGGTTTCGAATCCATTAAAATTCGAATTTATAAAAAAGATGAGGTTAACGCGAAAAGCGGGCCTCCAAAAACTACCGAAGGTGAACTAGCGGTTGGTGAACCTGGGACGTCGTCTTCTCTCCTAACAGAGGGTGACAATGCACCCTTGTCCTCTCCAATCACGACTGCACCCTCTACAAAAGTCGTGGACAGTCCATCCTTAATGGAGACTGAGGACGAACTTAACATGATCCTTCTGAGCGAGGACGAACTCTTGGGTTCATCCTTAGACTCAGAGGATCAGAACAAAACCGTGGTGGAGGTTGATCTGCCTAATTGTAGCCAAAATGCTGCAGTTAGTACAGATTAATCTCCAACACTCCATAGAGGCCTCGGCCTCACTTCTTCTCCGTCTAGCGAGTAATGGGGAAGACATTGTCCTGATCCAAGAGCCATGGATTGTAGGATCCGTTGTTCGAGGACTCAGGACTTCTGGATACTACACACTTTGTGTGACAGATAAATGTGAACCTAGATCTTGCATACTAGTGAAACGTAGCATTAAAGTTTTTTTACTCCATCGTTTCAGTGACAGAGATACTACCGTAGCTAGGCTGGAAACAACCAAAGGAAGTTTCTGGCTGGTATCGGCGTATCTTGGGCATGACCACCTTGGCCCTCTCCCTGGAAAAACCCTGGAGAAAGTCGTCGCTGAAGTGGAAAGGCAAAGGATCCGCCTAATTATTGGGAGCGATGCTAACGCTCATCATACTGTTTGGGGCAGTACGAATATCAACGACAGAGGTGAGTCTCTTTTTGATTATGTTCTTGGTACTAACCTCTTAGTAAGTATTTTTGGTAATGAACCAACCTTCATAGCTAAAACTCGACAAGAAGTCTTAGACATAACTCTTGTCTTAGATAGTATACACCAGATGATCTTGGACTGGAAAGTATCCAAAGAACACTCGTTCTCTGATCATAGATATATGCAGTTCAATATAAATGTGGATGATAACCCGAGTCTATTGACTTTTCGAAACTATCGGAAAACTGACTGGGCTTTATACAGGAACTCATTACAGAGTTTTCTAGAACCTGGACTATCTAGTCCTTCTTCTAACGCTAACGAACTTGACAACAAAGTCAATGACCTTACCTCAGCTATGAACAGATCGCTAGAAATTGCTTGTCCACTTATACACATAAGAGGAAAGAGGAAACCACAATGGTGGGCTTCAGAGCTTGACTTACTCAGGAAGGAATGCAGGAAACTTTTCAACCGGGCCAAAGCTGCAAGACTAGCCTCTCATTGAGACTCCTACAAAGAATCCCTAAGAATCTACAAGAAGGCACTAAGGAAATCCAAGCGATCTTCTGGGCGATCCTTCTGTGACATGATAGAAGAAACTTCTGAAGCCTCTAGGTTACGGAAAATTCTTTCGACTAATCCAGCAATGCCAAGCTGCTTGAAAAATACAGACGGCTCCTGGACAAATGCAAGTAATGAATCGCTGAACTATTGGACACTCACTTTCCTGGTAGTTCTCTTACCGAAACTTGCAACAGTTTTATACGTTCAAGTTCAAATACAACATATCCACAAGGTCTAATCACAAAAGATAAGCTACAATGGGCTCTCAACAGCTTCAAGCCATTTAAAGCTGCAGGACCAGATGATATAATACCAGTCGAATTACAAAAGGCTTCTGATTTAATTGCACCAATCCTTGAGGCAATTTTACCAGCTGTCTTTACCTGGTCCATGTTCCCTCTGCATGGAGAGAAGTTAAAGTTGTTTTAATACCTAAAGCAGGTAAATGCTCCCAAGTCAGTCTTAAAGATCTACGACCTATAAGTCTATCATCATTCCTTCTTAAGACCCTGGAACGATTGATTGATATCCATTTAAGGGCACGTATCGATACAAGACTTCTGTCTTCGTCTCAACATGCCTACTGTAAAGATAAATCGGTGGAAACAGCGTTACACACTTTAGTACGCACCATCGAATATTCCCTCCATCATAAAGAGTTCACTTTGGTTGCTATCCTTGACATTGAAGGTGCCTTTAACAACGTGGACACATCTGCAATCACATCTGCACTGACATCTATAAATGTAGAGAGTTCGCTTCGTGAGTTAATTCATTTAATGCTTACTAGCAGAATAATTAACTCAAAACTGGGCAACTCTTCTTGCAGACGATTCGTTAGTAGAGGGACACTGCAAGGTGGTTTTCTATCCCCTCTCCTCTGGAACCTAGTGGTGAATGAAATCCTAACTAGTCTGGATGCGGATGGTTTCAGAGTGATAGCTAATGCAGACGACGTTGCTATAGCAGTTTCAGGAAAGTATCTTAATATCCTAAAAGAACTCTTACAAAATGCCTTAGACAGACTAAAACTTTGGGCGGATAACCCACACAAAACCGATTTGGTCTTATTTTCGAGGAGATACAAAATTCCATTTGACAACCCTCCTTATATTAAAGGAATCCAATTAAAATTCTCAGACGAGGCTAAATACCTAGGTCTTGTCTTAGACAAAAAACTAAATTGGAAACGCAACGTACAGGAAAGAGTCAAAAAAGCTACTGTAGCTCTCTTTTCTTGCAAAAAAGCTATAGGTAATAAATGGGGTTTACAGCCCAGAATCACGCATTGGCTATACACATCGGTAATCAGACCGATTTTAACGTACGGTGTGGCAGTATGGTGGACTGCTGTAGAGAAAGGTATAAACAGGGATAAGTTAAATAAAGTGCAACGTTCAGCCTGCCTATGTATAAGCGGATCGCTTCGCACGACCCCGTCTGCAGCACTGGACACCTTGCTGTACCTTACACCTCTTGACATATTCGCCTGAATGCTTTGTCGCAGTGGACTAACAACAACATTGGCCACTCCGTAATTCTAAGGTACTTAGAATCAATTCTAATGTACACAGACTACACCATTCCCCAAGTACAATTCGACCTTTTTGGGAGGATAGGACATTCTTGGAGGATGAGTCAATCCATTTTTACACAGATGGCTCAAAAACCAAAGAAGGGGTGGTGGTGGTGTGTACTCTAAACGACTGACATTGAGTCTCTCATTCCGCCTTCCCAATCATTGTAGCGTGTTCCAGGCCGAACTTTTGGCGATTAAGGAAGTTTTGTCTTGGCTCAAAGAAAACGTGATTTCGACATCTGATATCCGTATTTTCTCCAACAGACAAACCGCTATCAAATCTCTGGACTCTGTCTCTACAAACTCTATAACAGTCCATAACTGTCGATCATCTCTAATGGAGATGGCACAACAGTTTAATATTCACCTTTGCTGGGTGCCGGGCCATAGAGACAATCCAGGTAACTGTAAGGCAGATGAACTCGCCAGGAACGGTACAGTACAGCCCATCCTACCACGTTTGGCAAGTACTGGCATACCAATCACTACTTGTAAACTGCTACTAATGCAAGACGCTGCGAGGAGGGCAGGCACCAGGTGGACCAACATCACCACGTGTCAAGCCACAAAAAACCATCTGGCCAACACTGGATTTAAAACGTTCAAGGTGCTTGCTCTCTCTAAGCAGATCGCATATAAACTCGATAATAGGTGTCATAACCGGACACTGTCTAATAGGAAAGCACGCCACAAGACTAGGCGTGTTCTCAAATGACTTTTGCAGAAGCTGTATGGACCAGGAAGAGGAAGAAACGGTTCTTCATCTTCTCTGCACATGCCCTGCTCTAGCTCGAAAACGCAAGAATTACCTAGGAGAATTCTTCTTTAACGATCTAAACGATCTAAATCATATCAGTATAATCAGCCTCTCACGTTTCGTAAGGGACTCTAACTGGTTCCATTGAGCTTAGGAGGCAGCCTCAAGATTCATGTGGTATCACAATGGGCCATTAAACTGGCCTAAGTGTGTCCGTTTCCATCTTGGACAGCCAATATAACATAACCTAACCTAACCTAGCATTTCGCTTCTTCAATTTGTCACTCAAAATAAAATTTCGTTTTAAAACTGTTTGTCCAACATTAAATTTGCAAGCTTTACTTCGGGTATTATAGACTCATTCGTACACCTTATGAGCGTTAGCGAGGGATTCTTTTACCCTTTTATGAATAAGATTCATTTTTACTGTTTTTGGTAGGATGTCAATCTCAGAGTTGTTGAGACTACGCAATTTTCTTAGCAAGGCATAGTCTGAACCGTGTTGGAGCTTGCTCTGGCCAAATAAGGCTTCGTAACGCTTGTTCTTAAAGATTTCATAATATAAGTCAGATGCTTATCCCAAGTGATCTGGTCTGAACTGATATAGGATCTAATTGCGGCTAAAATACTTCGATTAGTCCTTTCGCTGGCATTCGCTTGGGGTGAATATGATGCTGTCCGGATGTGTTTAGTGCCATTGGACTCAAGGAATTTTGAAAATTCTTTCGATACAAATTGTTTCCCATTGTCTGAAAGAAGCGACTCTGGCACCCCAAAAAGTGAGAAAACATTTTCATCTAAAAATGCGATTGCTGTCGCAGATGTTGCTTTTCTTATGGCTTTTGTGAGTACAAACTTGGTAAGCTGGTCTAAACAAACAATGATATACGAGTTTCCAGTTTTTGACCTTGGAAAGGGTCCCCAGAAAATCATTAAAAATGTGTTGAAATGGTCGGTCTACAATGAAAGATTGTCAAACGGGCGGTCTCAGAATATAATTTGGAGCTTTGGTAGATTTACATACCACGCAATCTCCGATGAACGATTTGACCTTAGTCGCCATACTAGGCCAGAAGAATCGCTGTCGAAGACGGTACAATGTCTTAGCGATACCACCATGTGAAGCTTGAGGGGGATCATGAGCCAATCGAATCAAGAGGGTGGTTAGAGCCGAGGGAATCCAGAGTTTCCAGACGAGATCGTCTTCTATGGAATCTCCAGTGCAGTGCTTTGCCTTCTTATATACGAAATTTTCAGAAACCTGAAGGTCAGGTAGCTGGGTTTTGTTTTTTTTGCTATAGTCTTGATTAATTCCATATACTCATCTGATTTGAATGCTGGATCAGCGAGATCAACCTGCAAGACATCGGAAGGGTTCGAGGGGCATCGAAGGCCACATCGAGAGCAATCTCATCTGTAGCATATACTCGAGAGAGCGCATCAGGTGCTACGTTTTGAGACCCCTTTCGATGTTCTATGACAAATGAGTATCTTTGAAGTCTCAAACTCCACCGCGCTAGCCTTCCACTTAGATCTTTTTGACTCATGATCCATCTGAATGGTCGGTGACAATTGTGAAATTATGACCTTCCACGTATGGTCGAAACTTTTCAACGCCCAATACAGCCGCCAAGCATTCCAGTTCGGTGAAGCTGTAATTGCGTTGCGCTTTATTTAATTTGTACGAAAAATAATAAATCGGTTTTTCTATGGCGTCGTTGTCGTGTTGAGCCAAAACGCAACCCACGCCAGTCGTAGACGCATCGCACATAATAATAAAGGGTTTGTCAAAGTTAGGATTTTCCAACACTGGTGCTGTTGTTAAGGCAGTTTTAAGCGCTTCAAAAGATTCTAAAGCTTCGGGAGAAAAGGAGAAAGTCTTACACTTTTTAAGAGTGTCTGTTATTGGGGCTGCAAGTGTGGAGTAATTGGGTACAAAACGTCGGTACCATCCTGTTAGACCCAAAAATCGTCTTACTTGCCGTGGTGTTTTAGGTACGGGAAATACGTTTATTGCGCTTACTTTATCTGGGTCGGTCTTAACACAACCTCCACCCACAATGAATCTTAGATAACGTAGCTCTTTAAAACAAAAACGCGATTTTTCAAGATTTATCGTTAGATTTGCCTCCACGTGTTCCTCGTATGCTTTTGACACAACCAACAAATCGTCTAGATATACGAACACGTTTTGTTTCAATTCGTTAGGAACCACTTTGTCCATAAATCTGCACAAGCGTTGGGCTGCATTGCAGAGGCCAAAGGGCATAACCTTGAATTGATACAAGGGTCTACCGGGCACACTAAACGCTGTCTTTTCCCTTGCATCTACAGCTAGAGGAATCTGCCAGAATGCATCTTTCAGATCAACACTGCTAATGTAGTGTGTCTCTGATTGACGACTCAGCAGACTCTCCAAATGAGGAAAAGGATAGGCATCATTTTTCGTAACTTAGTTTAGCTTTCTGGAGTCCAGGCACCAGCGATTCTTTACTGGTTTGCGAACCAGGACAACAGGTGAACTCCAGGCGCTTTCACTTTGTTCGATAACATCCAATGCCAACATCCTATCTAGTTCCTCATACATCAACTTCTGGATGGCTGGAGACACGGGGTAGTTTCTTTGCCTAATGGGCTCAGTATCGCCTGTATTTATTGTGTGTTCTTCCATCGTTGTCCTTCCAAGCCCTTCTTTGGTCGAGGATGGGAACAATCGTATAACACTCCAATTTCGAATGACTGATTTGTTGACAGGTCATGTGCATTTGAGTCACAGATGCGAAGTGAAGACGGACAAATTTCCGAGACTTTATGAGGTGCTACCTCAAAAAGTTGCCAAAAATCTATTCCTAAATATAAGGGTTGTTCTAATGTTGGAACTAAATAGACTTTTAACTCTCTTTTAATATTTTTATACTCTACTTCTGCATTTATTTCACCTACTATTTGTTGGGATTGACCACTAGCGGTTTTGACTCTAGAGTTAAAATTCTTATAGGGAAGGTTAAGATCGTTTAATATTTCTTAACAACCAGAACCTAGACAAGTGATGCTAGCGCCACTGTCCAAAAGACCTAGCATTCTCTTCCCAAAAATGGTTACACTAGCGTATGGTCTAGGGTCATTTGCATTGCAAAGTGTTGTGGCACATATTTCACGAAATTTATTTTTCTTTTTCTTAAATCTTTCTCTTAGTTTCTGTATTCGTTCCGGTATTTGGGAGAAAATTCTCTCTCGAACTTTATAACATTTCTGTAATCGTTCGTAAGGAGGAATGGCGTTTCTTACAGTCGTAGATAGTGTTAGATTATTATTTGTATCACGCTTCAGAATGCAAATTTATTTATTTATTTATTTATTTATTTATTTCATCAAGCAGAGTACAACTCTTACAGACTAATAAGTATACTTATATGTAATATGTTAATAATAGAATAATATAAATAATAATTAAAAAATAGATAAATAAATAACAATTCCTTTTAAATAATACAATGCGAAAACGAGAAACATTTTTAACGATTAAATAATAAAGTCATTTTCAGGTCTTTCATAAATACATCTCTTGAACAATTTGCAAAAATATCTATAAGGCCTATCACAGAATTTGTTTCTCTTATACAACGTGCAAATGGTTCGTTCATACTATAATTTCTTCTAAAGAAGTTCTCCCGTAAATGAAAATTTACACGTATAGTCCGGCAAGGAAAAAAAGAAAAATTGATTTAGTCTCATTAGTTTTATCTGCAAACTCAGAATATCCTACGGTTATGTCAGGTGTTTGAGTAATGTCAGGTGATTTAAGTATGTCTTGTGAAAAGGAATGTTCAGGTTTTAAAGTTGTCGAATTTGTTTTTGTTACATTTGATCCGGGTGCGATTTCGGTTGACAAAACTCCCCGGTGGTTGAATTGCCCCGTTTTCGGTTTCCCAGACACTTGGTACAGTTTGGTGTTGTAACATTCTCAAGGCCACATCGGTAGCAGAATAAGTTCCGCTGAGGACTTGGGCATTGAACCAATGAATGTCCTTTAGCCTTACAATTCCAGCAAGTATAGTTTGACTGGTTTTGCTGGTTATATGAAACATTCAAGGCATTTATGTCAAGGAATTCACCTTCCGATAGCGAATGTTCTATTTCACTGACTTGCTTTTTAACGTTGCTAGTTGGAAATGGTTTTGGTTTGAAAGCTTTGTTTTGGTGTGCATGCTTCTCAATTGATCGGCATACGTACACCATTTCACCTGTTTTCTTGTGGATGGTTTATTGCTGGAGAAGGTTGGATTTCACCAGTGGGAGTTGGCGCTTGCAGAGTCCCACGAATCGTGTCAGCAACCTCTTGCCTAATTCGTATTCTTTCTTCTTCAAACTCAGTCTGTCTTATTCGTAGATCTTCGGCTCTACTCAGACCTATTGAAGAGTTACAATATTTGCGATGTATCTCTGCAAACTATCATTAAGAGCAACTGTAGCTGGAATTTGTTCTCTATGGGAATCGTTTATTTCGTCGATTGGATCGTTTACGCGATCGGTCTGATCTTGAATATGATTTTCATCATCTTGCGGTTCGTTAACAGACAAAATTGACGCTGCCGCGTCAGCAATTCGGACGAGTGTTGCGTAGGGAAGATTTTGATTTCTCTTTCGACTTATCATTTTTTGGTGCCATTGCCAACAGAAACTCGAGTGAGTTTGAAAAGATGGAAAATATTTAAGAATGTGTTTTTATAAATAATGAATGAAAAATGTAAGGCAAGATTCGTAAAGATTTTCACGCAATATTATGCACTTATGTATGTATTAAATAAGAACTCCTAACAAATGTCGATTCAAATGCGTTGATAAAATTATATATTTATATACAAAAATAATAATCATTGGTGTGCTGGGTAAGTAAAAAAACAGTGATGTACACAAAATTGAAAATTTAGAAAACAGAACTTTTTTTTTTTTTCTACTGTAAAAATTAGTTTCGATTTTAACGCAAATAGAAGATCGATTACTAATCTTTTCTCTTAAAATCGTTAAGAACAAAACGAATTAATGAATTTAGAATATTCATTTATGAAAAGGATAAAAACTTTGGTAGGACTTTACGTTTAAATTATAAGTTTAAAGTTGGTTGTTAGATATCATAGATGCAACAGATGGAAACGTATTCCTTAGATACAATAACCCCGGAAATCCATAATGAAAACTAACATATTAGCAAATCTAAGACTAAAATCTGATAAGGTTAATGCAACAGACGGAGAATTTGTATCTGGTACATGAAAACTCCCGGTCATTAAACCGTATAGATTAAGTTTGGCTTAAACAACTGAAGCAAACGCTTCACAAAACCACGTTATATGACAATAGTAAAATGGTCGTTAGCTTCAGTGTTCTTAACTTTTTTTTTTTGATTTTTCCTTTGCTAACTCAACTTTATAACTTTAAAATTTGTTTCTAGATGAAAATCTAAACTTTAATATACGAATTCAAAGCCCTACGCTGGGCGCCACCTGTGTAACGGATTTATGATTTTTAGTTAGTTGTTTTTAGATGACACAAACAAAAATAGAGCTGCTAACCTGGAACCACAGGATAATCCAAATTATGAATACACTAACTAAAAAAGTTTGGCCAGCTAGGTGTGGCTCGGCATGCTTGCTATTCCCATAAACTAGCTTGACGGTGGGGTGGGAATTTACACCTGCTGCCAAACTACCGTACGACTTACATGCCGAAGTACAAATTTGTTTAATTCCTTTACCACAAAAACAAATAGAAAATAAAAAAAAAAACCGTTAAATTTTCTTAAAGGAGTTCCTTGGGACCCTGAGTGTGACCCTCACCTCGATTTCCTTAATCATTGGAAAACCTTGGCTATTGCACCACTCATTGTTTCTTCACAATAGCCCATAATTTAGCCTAAGAAAACTAACTAAAACTTACTGATTTGTAACATCACTGTAATCATCCTTACCCATACACTATACAAAAAATTAATCCATCTCAAGAAAAGTTTCAAGAACAATTAATACAATATATGTGTATGTCACTTGTCATAACACTTTTTATTGGATGTAAGTACTCGTATTATTATATATAAAGTGTATTTAAATATATCGAATAAGAAATAAAATTTAAAAAAATTAAATAAAAATTCAAAATTCAAACGTCATCTCCTTTCCGATCAAATTTAATTATATATTTTTTTTCAGTTGACTGTATCAAGTTGTGCGGAAGCAACCAAAACAATTCCAAAAATATGATCAAAACGTAACAGCAAAAGAATACCTTCAAGGCCAAGCACTTGTTTATTATTTAAGTAGAAAGTAAATTTAAGAGAATTCGATTTGTATAATTGTGTGCCTTCTCTTCTTGATGTGTGGTTGCTTTCACACACTCTACTCATAAACATTATCTTTACAATAATAATGATATTTTTAACTTCCCATAGGAAGTTATTGTAATGGGTCCGATTTGTCAAATTGAAAATTTTGACATTTCTCGACGTTTCAAGGTCCCTAGAGTCGAAATAAAAGATTTTTAGAAAGATGTCTGTGCGTGCGTGTGTACGTACGTTTGTACGTCCGTACGTCCGTACGTCCGTACGTCCGTACGTTCGCGACGTTTTTTTCGTTGTCCATAGCTCAAGAACCAGAAGAGATATCGACTTCAAATAAATTTTGTTACACAGATAATAAGGCAGAAAGATGCAGAAAGGGCTCTCAAGAAAATTGCGTGGGTGGTTTTTTTACTATAGCAGTTTGAAAAAATGGTGAAAATTTTGGTTAACCCTAAATATCTTACGAACCAAAAACGCTAGAGACTTGAATTAAATTTTGTATAATAGATTGTAACGTGATACCAAACAGGTATATTTTTTGAAAAAAATCAATATAACGGTTTTTTTTTTAAATCAATAAAACTGAAAAAAAAAATTTGTCGTCTCCAAAATTTTACGACTGAAATATGATTTTATCTCTAAAACAATTTTGTGCAACGAAGAATAATGTTTTTGACATCTGATAAAATTTTGAAAAAAAATCTAATTGACAGTTTTTTTATAAAAAATAAAAATCTAAAAAAAAACATTACTCAAAGTTCGTAAAAATTGAATATCGATTCAAATATCTTTTCAAAAACTTGAAATTAAGGCTTCAATTTTATTTTATCTTATAGGAAATATTGTTTTCAACATTCTGAAAAATTTTGAGAAAAATCGAATTGACAGTTTTTTTTACAAAAAATAAAAACCTAAAAAAAAAATTATAAAAGTTGGTAAAAATTGATTTTCGACTCGAATATCTTTTCAAAACTTTGAGATATTGGCTTTAATTTACTTTTATCTTTCAAAAAATTTTGTTGTCAACATACAGTTAAAGTTTGAAAAAAATCGAATTGACAGTTTTTTTTTTACAAAAAATAAAAACCTAAACAAAAAATGTATAAAAGTTTGTAAAAATTGATTTTCGACTCAAATATCTTTTCAAAACTTTGAGATATTGGCTTTTATTTACTTTTATCTTTCAAAAAATCTTGTTGTCAATATTCAGTTAAAGTTTGAAAAAAATCGAATTGACAGTTTTTTTACATAAAAAAAAACCTAAAAAAAAAATTTATAAAAGTTGGTAAAAATTGATTTTCGACTCAAATATCTTTTCAAAACTTTGAGATATTGGCTTTTATTTACTTTTATCTTTTAAAAAATCTTATTGTCAACATTCAGTTAAAGTTTGAAAAAAATCGAATTAACAGTTTTTTTTACAAAAAATAAAAACCTAAAAAAAAAATTATAAAAGTTGGTAAAAATTGATTTTCGACTCAAATATCTTTTCAAAACTTTCAGATATTGGCATTAATTTACTTTTATCTTTCAAAAAATCTTGCTGTCAACATTCAATTAAAGTTTGAAAAAAAATCGAATTGACAGTTTTTTTACAAAAAATAAAAACCTAAAAAAAAAATTATAAAAGTTGGTAAAAATTGATTTTCGACTCAAATATCTCTTTAAAAATTTTAAGTATTGGCTTTAAAGTAATTTTATCTCATAAGAAATATTGTTGGTAAAATTTTTAAAAAATCGAATTGACAGTTTTTTTTTTACAAAAAATAAAACTCTAAAATAAAAACAATACTAAAACTTGGTAAAAATTTACTTTCGGCTCAAATAGCTTTTCAAAACTTAAAAATATTGGCTTGAAACTTATTTTATTTCACAGAAAATATAGTTTTCGATATTCAGTAATTTTTATATAAAAATCTAATAGTCCTTTTTTCATAAAAAATAAAATCTACAAAAAATAGTACGCACATTTGGTAAAAATTGATACGAGTACATAAAGACAAACTTTTAAGCAAGACAAATCGACAGACGGGATGGGAAGTTATCAGTGTGGGTCGCATCCCAGCCTCTTTTTTTAAGTTTGAGATAGCTTCTAATAGGGCACATAAGTGTACTACTTTTATATCATGATATTAAATAATTGAATAATGATTGACTTACCATACTTCCAGAGATGGTGTGCACAGCATCTTTGTAGTTTTCTTGGTGTCTTTCGGCAAACGAATCTGAGAAAACATGTGGCATACTTTTGTGCTCTATTTTTTGCTTTTGATCGTGGAGTGACGATATTAATGTTAAACTTAACCATAAATTTAATGATGAAATATATTAAGTTGATTGGATGATAGGATGATAGGATGATATGATGGTTGTTATTTATGAAGAACATTCTCTGATAATTATTGGTAGTGTATGGTTTTTTTTTTTTTTTTGTAATTTCTTCTTCCTTTTTTTGTTTTGTTTGTTGTTTATTGAGTTTGTCGGACCGCTGGCGCTGGCGCAGCAGCGCGCCGCCTAAGTTTGTAGCTTGTCGCACGCTGGGTCTGCTCGCACTCAGTGGTCAGGTTATGTAGTGCACCAGGTTCTTGAAATTAATAGATTTTGTGTGTCGCGACGGTACTTTTCGTGTGACAAATATAGGTGGGCGAGATGATTTTTTTTCTCTTCCCGATGGCTGACACCGGCCACAAGTACGTTCACGTATCACACTTGTTTCTATTATTTCCTCGTCAAATGAATGAATAAATGAAAATAAATTCCCTTTGGAAGAATTTGGTGATAATAAGGTTGTTCTAATAAGAAAAAAATAAGTATAATGCGAAATACGACGTAGGTACTACAAAGTGTTTTACCTCGGTGATTTGTCACTTATTTCGTATATAAGGAAAGTCTGGATTAGCAAAATTTAAGGTGTCTCGGAATTTGTTTGACACGTCTGGTCAGGAAGAGGTCTGGATGTAAAAAGAAAGTAGCGCGGATATAATGTCTGCTTAGCGAACTTAACGAAGGCAGTGAATTTTTTGTTTTTCAGACTGTTTGCCTAGGTGTCACTGCTGACAAATGTGAAGAATTGTACAAAGAATTCATCCTCTCAGACTTGTTGGATAAGCAACTTAATTTTAAGTTGATTTCATCAGTTCTGGTTCGTAGAAACTACCTTGAACAGGTTTTCCTTGATAGTCTTCAAGAAGATATGTATTTATTTTTGTAACTTTGATTTTTCATGCGTCTCTTTTAAAAACCTCTGTTGTCCAGTTAGGTGTATAACCCTTTTCAAATGCATGTTTATACTTGCTGATTCTTACTTTATCACCGATCTTAAATTTTCGTATATTTGTTCCTTCTTTATTACTTTTAAAAAATAACAATTACTTTGAAATTGTTGATCGATACTAAACGCAATTGAACACAATTATTGACAACTTATAGTGAAATAAAATATTTTGATGCATGTTAAATGTTGTACACATATAAAAAATTATTAAACATACCTACCTATAAACGCATAATTTAGGGAAATTTTGGCTTGGACGTTTTTAATTGGTAGTGAATTTTTTAAATGGGATGATGAACTTTAAAAATCTTTTGTTTTAAAAATTAATACAAATAATTAAGTTTATAAAGTACCTAGGACAAATTTCTAGAGAGCTCTACTTAAGTTCTTATGATATATGTAGGTATTTATGTAAATGTAAAGAAACCCTGACCCATTTTTAAACTTATCAAACTAGATACTTTATTTTTAGTGAAATATTAGACTTTGTAATTGTACTTGCCTAGATAAATGTGATGATTTTGTGCGTGCACTATCGAAACGGGGTTTTATTTCTCTTCGTGTAGTAGGTAGACGTAGAGGCAATTTTAGAAGTAATGATTTAAATTGAAAAAAATCCTATACCTAGTCCATTTATAAATATTTACTTTATTTTAGGATTGAAAAATATATGTATCTGTTGAAAAATTTTGTTTTCAAAAATGTTTTCTTTTAAAAAGGTTTTGTAAGTTTTCGTGTTTTGTTAAAAAAGTTATTAGTTGAACTATTCTTAAAAAATTAGCATATGATGAAATAGTTTGATTTCAAAATCTATTTTAACGAGATTTTTGGTCGAAACCGAATTGTTACGAATTTTAGTAGCATTTATTAAAAGTTTAATTTTTTATATAAACCAATACAAATTAGATGAATGAAATAAATTTGAATTCAATATCTTCTATTGTTCACGAGATATCGCGAACCGAACATCAATCTTTTCCAAATGTGTGTACTATTTTTTGTATAGATATTATTTTTTTAAGAAAAAACGGATGTTGGATTTTTATGAAAAATTAATTGAAGTGCCAATGCAATTTTCTATTTCGATAGAATAGTTGCTAAAATCAATGATACAACGAAAGTTATCATTAGGGGAATTCACGATCTAGTGCATTTAGTCTGGGAATTGCATTTGAGTGTAAAAATATGCACAACATAGTGAACGCCCGAAAAGCAAATAAAAAAGCAAGGTGTTCTTGCAACGATTTTTGACATTTGTTTTTATAATAAAGTTGTGCTGTTGGTAGCTACAAAAAAACAGCAAATACTTGTTAACAAATGTTAAATATTGTTGATTTATATTACCTCCAAGTCCGGATTATCACATATATAGTTTAAAACTATTTTAATTTCGTCAATTGACCACTTTTTATTCGGTTTTTCTCTTTTTTATTTACTTTAATTAGATCAGCCATGTTGATTATTTAAATATCAAATGATTTATTGCTGTCAAAACAGTGTTGCTCATGCTTGTGTATTTGTATACTTTAGGGTTTCAGCGAAGTAAATTTGCACTAGTAAAGCATGTGCATATTCATATATTTTGTTAGTGTAGAGCATCTGTATGCACAAAAAATATGCACATGCACTGATGCAAGACCATTTACACCCGATCGTGAATTCCCCTAATATTCGATTGATCATTAGAATTGTACTCCTGCTCACGGTGCAAATGACGATAAAAAAAAACAAGTATCTCACGATTTGGTGCGGTCATACATAGTTGTGCAAACGCTTTATTAACAATCGTTAGATACGTCATATCTTGAATTATTATTTCAGCTTCGTTGTACATTTCCAAGGTAATCAACAAATCGGTATTTCTTTAAGTAGGTATTAGTACAAATTGTTTGTATGTGGTAGTATAGAAAGATGTTGGTTTTACACCTTTTCAAGATTTTGTTTACACTTTCTTTACGTACAAACCTTCTCTGGACTTCCACAAATAATTCAAGACCAAAATTAGCCAAATCGGTAAAAGCATTGTTGAGTTATAACATTACAACGAAAAGTGACATTGATTATTATATATATAGATGGTTAATTTTCCGTTTCTTTTAACAATAATATTTATTATCTTCTACAGAAGATACAACATTACCATTTCGGGTCTAAGTTTCCTGCACTTGCTGCTTTTACGTAAACTCTATCTACTGATCGAATACCTCTGAATTTTGGTCCTAATTTCTGATCATATCTGACTTTAGATTTTTCTTTGTTATCTAATAGCCTTACTTACTGACTTGGTGGCGCTACAGTCCGTGGCAGACCTGGGCCTCAATCAACATGCGTCTCCAGCCAGCTCGGTCCCTAGCTAGCTGTCTCCAGATTCACACACCAAGTTGGTTGAGGTCCTCTCCCACCTTGGTGCGCCATCTGAGTCGCGGTCTTCCTCTACTGCGCCGTCCCTCGGGATTGGATTCGAAGACCTTCCGGGATGGAGCGTTGATGTCTAGTCGCTCTATATGACCTAACCATCTAAGCCATTGGACTTTAATTCTGCTAACTATGTCAGTGTCGCTGTACAGCCCGTACAGTTCGTCGTTATATCTTCCTTTTTTGACATCAAATGCATCGGTGAGATCTTTTTCGACCTTGATAGAGCAGCGTGCATTTTCCATCGTCATTCTGCATAAACGGATAAGTTTGACAGGGTTTGCAAAACTAGACATTGCTATGTAGAGAGATAAAAAGGTGGTGGGTATCGATTTGAAGCTCCTGGGTTTTTTCCAAGATCTGTGGTCTTTCCATATACTCAAAATTGAGTGCGGTTCTACTACGATGTTCCCCTGATCGTCTTCAGAGGCTTCTAATAGCGTTGCTTTAACTTTTATTTCCATTTCTAATAACTTCATTTTTAGTTCTGTCGAATAATCATTTGTTGTTTGAATTTCTTCATAATCTACATCGCTTGGTTTATAAGCTGTTCTACCAAAAACAAGTTAGTAAGGCATGAAGCCTGTTCTTGCATACTTTAGATATTCATCCCAGTTTTTGGAGCTATCTGAACTTTCCTTACTTTCTGTTCTAATATATTCTGTGAGTCAATTGGATTCCTTGAGGGATGTATTTTTTCTGTTTGACAAGCAACACATTTACAAATATATCTTATTACATCTCTATTGAGACCTTTCCAATAATATTTTTGTTTTATTTTATTAATCGAACTTATCAAGATCCAGGATCTTTCGCATTAAAAAGCCATTGTAAAGGCTTATGAGCAGTACACGTGCCATGATGGTGGGTGCGTTGGACAGTCATGCGAGGGGTCTTGGGTTCAATCCCTGCCTGTGCCACCTTAATTTAAAAACAAATAATTTGAGGGAGGACTGTCTCTTGCGAGGAATTGACAAATCCTTCAAGAGTAATTCTTGTCATGAAAAAGTGCTTTCTCAAATCAGCCGTTCGGATTCGGCCTAAAATTGTAGGTCCCTTCCATTCCTGACAACAGTACTCGCACACAGAAATGGTTGAGAGTTGTAAGTCACTAGGCCCTGGCTCACAACGGACTGTTGCTCCACCCAATTTATTTTCTTAAAGGCTTATGATCAGATCGAATTACAAAATTTCTACCATATACATAAAAAAAAAAAAACTGTTTGTCCAACATTAAATTTGCAAGCTTTACTTCGGGTATTATAGACTCTTTCGTTCACCTTATGAGCGTTAGCGAGGGATTCTTTTACCCTTTTATGAATAAGATTCATTTTTACTGTTTTTGGTAGGATTTCAATCTCAGAGTTGTTGAGACTACGCAATTTTCTTAGCAAGGCATAGTCTGAACCGTGTTGGAGCTTGCTCTGGCCAAATAAGGCTTCGTAACGCTTGTTCTTAAAGATTTCATAATATAAGTCAGATGCTTATCCCAAGTGATCTGGTCTGAACTGATATAGGATCTAATTGCGGCTAAAATACTTCGATTAGTCCTTTCGCTGGCATTCGCTTGGGGTGAATATGATGCTGTCCGGATGTGTTTAGTGCCATTGGACTCAAGGAATTTTGAAAATTCTTTCGATACAAATTGTTTCCCATTGTCTGAAAGAAGCGACTCTGGCACCCCAAAAAGTGAGAAAACATTTTCATCTAAAAATGCGATTGCTGTCGCAGATGTTGCTTTTCTTATGGCTTTTGCGAGTACAAACTTGGTAAGCTGGTCTAAACAAACAATGATATACGAGTTTCCAGTTTTTGACCTTGGAAAGGGTCCCAGAAAATCATTAAAAATGAAATGGTCGGTCTACAATGAAAGATTGTCAAACGGGCGGTCTCAGAATATAATTTGGAGCTTTGGTAGATTTACATACCACGCAATCTCCGATGAACGATTTGACCTTAGTCGCCATACTAGGCCAGAAGAATCGCTGTCGAAGACGGTACAATGTCTTAACGATACCACCATGTGAAGCTTGAGGGGGATCATGAGCCAATCGAATCAAGTGGGTGGTTAGAGCCGAGGGAATCCAGAGTTTCCAGACGAGATCGTCTTCTATGGAATCTCCAGTGCAGTGCTTTACCTTCTTATATACGAAATTTTCAGAAACCTGAAGGTCAGGTAGCTGGGTTTTGTTTTTGTTGCTATAGTCTTGATTAATTCCATATACTCATCTGACTTGAATGCTGGATCAGCGAGATCAACCTGCAAGACATCGGAAGGGTTCGAGGGGCATCGAAGGCCACATCGAGAGCAATCTCATCTGTAGCATATACTCGAGAGAGCGCATCAGGTGCTACGTTTTGAGACCCCTTTCGATGTTCTATGACAAATGAGTATCTTTGAAGTCTCAAACTCCACCGCGCTAGCCTTCCACTTAGATCTTTTTGACTCATGATCCATCTGAATGGTCGGTGACAATGGTGAAATTATGACCTTCCACGTATGGTCGAAACTTTTCAACGCCCAATACAGCCGCCAAGCATTCCAGTTCGGTGAAGCTGTAATTGCATTGCGCTTTATTTAATTTGTACGAAAAATAATAAATCGGTTTTTCTATGCCGTCGTTGTCGTGTTGAGCCAAAACGCAACCCACGCCAGTCGTAGACGCATCGCACATAATAATAAAGGGTTTGTCAAAGTTAGGATTTTCCAACACTGGTGCTGTTGTTAAGGCAGTTTTAAGCGCTTCAAAAGATTCTAAAGCTTCGGGAGAAAAGGAGAAAGTCTTACACTTTTTAAGAGTGTCTGTTATTGGGGCTGCAAGTGTGGAGTAATTAGGTACAAAACGTCGGTACCAACCTGTTAGACCCAAAAATCGTCTTACTTGCCGTGGTGTTTTAGGTACGGGAAATACGTTTATTGCGCTTACTTTATCTGGGTCGGTCTTAACACAACCTCCACCCACAATGAATCTTAGATAACGTAGCTCTTTAAAACAAAAACGCGATTTTTCAAGATTTATCGTTAGATTTGCCTCCACGTGTTCTTCGTATGCTTTTGACACAACCAACAAATCGTCTAGATATACGAACACGTTTTGTTTCAATTCGTTAGGAACCACTTTGTCCATAAATCTGCACAAGCGTTGGGCTGCATTGCAGAGGCCAAAGGGCATAACCTTGAATTGATACAAGGGTCTACCGGGCACACTAAACGCTGTCTTTTCCCTTGCATCTACAGCTAGAGGAATCTGCCAGAATGCATCTTTCAGATCAACACTGCTAATGTAGTGTGTCTCTGATTGACGACTCAGCAGACTCTCCAAATGAGGAAAAGGATAGGCATCATTTTTCGTAACTTAGTTTAGCTTTCTGGAGTCCAGGCACCAGCGATTCTTTACTGGTTTGCGAACCAGGACAACAGGTGAACTCCAGGCGCTTTCACTTTGTTCGATAACATCCAATGCCAACATCCTATCTAGTTCCTCATACATCAACTTCTGGATGGCTGGAGACACGGGGTAGTTTCTTTGCCTAATGGGCTCAGTATCGCCTGTATTTATTGTGTGTTCTTCCATCGTTGTCCTTCCAAGCCCTTCTTTGGTCGAGGATGGGAACAATCGTATAACACTCCAATTTCGAATGACTGATTTGTTGACAGGTCATGTGCATTTGAGTCACAGATGCGAAGTGAAGACGGACAAATTTCCGAGACTTTATGAGGTGCTACCTCAAAAAGTTGCCAAAAATCTATTCCTAAATATAAGGGTTGTTCTAATGTTGGAACTAAATAGACTTTTAACTCTCTTTTAATATTTTTATACTCTACTTCTGCATTTATTTCACCTACTATTTGTTGGGATTGACCACTAGCGGTTTTGACTCTAGAGTTAAAATTCTTATAGGGAAGGTTAAGATCGTTTAACATTTCTTAACAACCAGAACCTAGACAAGTGATGCTAGCGCCACTGTCCAAAAGACCTAGCATTCTCTTCCCAAAAATGGTTACACTAGCGTATGGTCTAGGGTCATTTGCATTGCAAAGTGTTGTGGCACATATTTCACGAAATTTATTTTTCTTTTTCTTAAATCTTTCTCTTAGTTTCTGTATTCGTTCCGGTATTTGGGAGAAAATTCTCTCTCGAACTTTATAACATTTCTGTAATCGTTCGTAAGGAGGAATGGCGTTTCTTACAGTCGTAGATAGTGTTAGATTATTATTTGTATCACGCTTCAGAATGCAAATTGATTTAGTCTCATTAGTTTTATCTGCAAACTCAGAATATCCTACGGTTATGTCAGGTGTTTAAGTAATGTCAGGTGATTTAAGTATGTCTTGTGAAAAGGAATGTTCAGGTTTTAAAGTTGTCGAATTTGTTTTTGTTACATTTGATCCGGGTGCGATTTCGGTTGACAAAACTCCCCGGTGGTTGAATTGCCCCGTTTTCGGTTTCCCAGACACTTGGTACAGTTTGGTGTTGTAACATTCTCAAGGCCACATCGGTAGCAGAATAAGTTCCGCTGAGGACTTGGGCATTGAACCAATGAATGTCCTTTAGCCTTACAATTCCAGCAAGTATAGTTTGACTGGTTTTGCTGGTTATATGATTCATTCAAGGCATTTATGTCAAGGAATTCACCTTCCGATAGCGAATGTTCTATTTTACTGACTTGCTTTTTAACGTTGCTAGTTGGAAATGGTTTTGGTTTGAAAGCTTTGTTTTGGTGTGCATGCTTCTCAATTGATCGGCATACGTACACCATTTCACCTGTTTTCTTGTGGATGGTTTATTGCTGGAGAAGGTTGGATTTCACCAGTGGGAGTTGGCGCTTGCAGAGTCCCACGAATCGTGTCAGCAACCTCTTGCCTAATTCGTATTCTTTCTTCTCAAACTGAGTCTGTCTTATTCGTAGATCTTCGGCTCTACTCAGACCTATTGAAGCAGTTACAATATTTGCGATGTATCTCTGCAAACTATCATTAAGAGCAACTGTAGCTGGAATTTGTTCTCTATGGGAATCGTTTATTTCGTCGATTGGATCGTTTACGCGATCGGTCTGATCTTGAATATGATTTTCATCATCTTGCGGTTCGTTAACAGACAAACTTGACGCTGCCGCGTCAGCAACATTCGGACGAGTGTTGCGTAGGGAAGATTTTGATTTCTCTTTCGACTTATCAATTTTTGGTGCCATTGCCAACAGAAACTCGAGTGAGTTTGAAAAGATGGAAAATATTTAAGAATGTGTTTTTATAAATAATAAATGAAAAATGTAAGGCAAGATTCGTAAAGATTTTCACGCAATATTATGCACTTATGTATGTATTAAATAAGAACTCCTAACAAATGTCGATTGAAATGCGTTGATAAAATTATATATTTATATACAAAAATAATAATCATTGGTGTGCTGGGTAAGTAAAAAAACAGTGATGTACACAAAATTGAAAATTTAGAAAACAGAACTTTTTTTTTTTTTCTACTGTAAAAATTAGTTTCGATTTTAACGCAAATAGAAGATCGATTACTAATCTTTTCTCTTAAAATCGTTAAGAACAAAACGAATTAATGAATTTAGAATATTCATTTATGAAAAGGATAAAAACTTTGGTAGGACTTTACGTTTAAATTATAAGTTTAAAGTTGGTTGTTAGATACCATAGATGCAACAGATGGAAACGTATTCCTTAGATACAATAACCCCGGAAATCCATAATGAAAACTAACATATTAGCAAACCTAAGACTAAAATCTGATAAGGTTAATGCAACAGACGGAGAATTTGTATCTGGTACATGAAAACTCCCGGTCATTAAACCATATAGATTAAGTTTGGCTTAAACAACTGAAGCAAACGCTTCACAAAACCACGTTATATGACAATAGTAAAATGGTCGTTAGCTTCAGTGTTCTTAACATTTTTTTTGATTTTTCCTTTGCTAACTCAACTTTATAACTTTAAAATTTGTTTCTAGATGAAAATCTAAACTTTAATATACGAATTCAAAGCCCTACGCTGGGCGCCACCTGTGTAACGGATTTATGATTTTTAGTTAGTTGTTTTTAGATGACACAAACAAAAATAGAACTGCTAACCTGGAACCACAGGATAATCCAAATTATGAATATACTAACTAAAAAAGTTTGGCAAGCTAGGTGTGGCTCGGCATGCTTGCTATTCCCATAAGCTAGCTTGACGGTGGGGTGGGAATTTACACCTGCTGCCAAACTACCGTACGACTTACATGCCGAAGTACAAATTTGTTTAAATCCTTTACCACAAAAACAAATAGAAAATAAAAAAAAAACCGTTAAATTTTCTTAAAGGAGTTTCTTGGGACCCTGAGTGTGACCCTCACCTCGATTTCCTTAATCATTGGAAAACCTTGGCTATTGCACCACTCATTGTTTCTTCACAATAGCCCCTAATTTAGCCTAAGAAAACTAACTAAAACTTACTGATTTGTAACATCACTGTAATCATCCTTACCCATACACTATACAAAAAATTAATCCATCTCAAGAAAAGTTTCAAGAACAATTAATACAATATATGTGTATGTCACTTGTCATAACACTTTTTATTGGATGTAAGTACTCGTATTATTATATATAAAGTGTATTTAAATATATCGAATAAGAAATAAAATTTAAAAAAATTAAATAAAAATTCAAAATTCAAACGTCATCTCCTTTCCGATCAAATTTAATTATATATTTTTTTTCAGTTGACTGTATCAAGTTGTGCGGAAGCAACCAAAACAATTCCAAAAATATGATCAAAACGTAACAGCAAAAGAATACCTTCAAGGCCAAGCACTTGTTTATTATTTAAGTAGAAAATAAATTTAAGAGAATTCGATTTGTATAATTGTGTGCCTTCTCTTCTTGATGTGTGGTTGCTTTCACACACTCTACTCATAAACATTATCTTTACAATAATAATGATATTTTTTTAAGTTTGAGATAGCTTCTAATAGGGCACATAAGTGTACTACTTTTATATCATGATATTAAATAATTGAATAATGATTGACTTACCATACTTCCAGAGATGGTGTGCACAGCATCTTTGTAGTTTTCTTGGTGTCTTTCGGCAAACGAATCTGAGAAAACATGTGGCATACTTTTGTGCTCTATTTTTTGCTTTTGATCGTGGAGTGACGATATTAATGTTAAACTTAACCATAAATTTAATGATGAAATATATTAAGTTGATTGGATGATAGGATGATAGGATGATATGATGGTTGTTATTTATGAAGAACATTCTCTGATAATTATTGGTAGTGTATGGTTTTTTTTTTTTTTTTGTAATTTCTTCTTCCTTTTTTTGTTTTGTTTGTTGTTTATTGAGTTTGTCGGACCGCTGGCGCTGGCGCAGCAGCGCGCCGCCTAAGTTTGTAGCTTGTCGCACGCTGGGTCTGCTCGCACTCAGTGGTCAGGTTATGTAGTGCACCAGGTTCTTGAAATTAATAGATTTTGTGTGTCGCGACGGTACTTTTCGTGTGACAAATATAGGTGGGCGAGATGATTTTTTTTCTCTTCCCGATGGCTGACACCGGCCACAAGTACGTTCACGTATCACACTTGTTTCTATTATTTCCTCGTCAAATGAATGAATAAATGAAAATAAATTCCCTTTGGAAGAATTTGGTGATAATAAGGTTGTTCTAATAAGAAAAAAATAAGTATAATGCGAAATACGACGTAGGTACTACAAAGTGTTTTACCTCGGTGATTTGTCACTTATTTCGTATATAAGGAAAGTCTGGATTAGCAAAATTTAAGGTGTCTCGGAATTTGTTTGACACGTCTGGTCAGGAAGAGGTCTGGATGTAAAAAGAAAGTAGCGCGGATATAATGTCTGCTTAGCGAACTTAACGAAGGCAGTGAATTTTTTGTTTTTCAGACTGTTTGCCTAGGTGTCACTGCTGACAAATGTGAAGAATTGTACAAAGAATTCATCCTCTTAGACTTGTTGGATAAGCAACTTAATTTTAAGTTGATTTCATCAGTTCTGGTTCGTAGAAACTACCTTGAACAGGTTTTCCTTGATAGTCTTCAAGAAGATATGTATTTATTTTTGTAACTTTGATTTTTCTTATTTTAAAAACCTCTGTTGTCCAGTTAGGTGTATAACCCTTTTCAAATGCATGTTTATACTTGCTGATTCTTACTTTATCACCGATCTTAAATTTTCGTTTATTTGTTCCTTCTTTATTACTTTTAAAAAATAACAATTACTTTGAAATTGTTGATCGATACTAAACGCAATTGAAAAGCTATTTACACAATTATTGACAACTTATAGTGAAATAAAATATTTTGATGCATGTTAAATGTTGTACACATATAAAAAGTTATTAAACATACCTACCTATAAACGCATAATTTAAGGAAATTTTGGCTTGGACGTTTTTAATTGGTAGTGAATTTTTTAAATGGGATGATGAACTTTAAAAATCTTTTGTTTTAAAAATTAATACAAATAATTAAGTTTATAAAGTACCTAGGACAAATTTCTAGAGAGCTCTACTTAAGTTCTTATGATATATGTAGGTATTTATGTAAATGTAAAGAAACCCTGACCCATTTTTAAACTTATCAAACTAGATACTTTATTTTTAGAGAAATATTAGACTTTGTAATTGTACTTGCCTAGATAAATGTGATGATTTTGTGCGTGCACTATCGAAACGGGGTTTTATTTCTCTTCGTGTAGTAGGTAGACGTAGAGGCAATTTTAGAAGTAATGATTTAAATTGAAAAAAATCCTATACCTAGTCCATTTATAAATATTTACTTTATTTTAGGATTGAAAAATATATGTATCTGTTGAAAAATTTTGTTTTCAAAAATGTTTTCTTTTAAAAAGGTTTTGTAAGTTTTCGTGTTTTGTTAAAAAAGTTATTAGTTGAACTATTCTTAAAAAATTAGCATATGATGAAATAGTTTGATTTCAAAATCTATTTTAACGAGATTTTTGGTCGAAACCGAATTGTTACGAATTTTAGTAGCATTTATTAAAAGTTTAATTTTTTATATAAACCAATACAAATTAGATGAATGAAATAAATTTGAATTCAATATCTTCTATTATTCACGAGATATCGCGAACCGAACATCAATCTTTTCCAAATGTGTGTACTATTTTTTGTATAGATATTATTTTTTTAAGAAAAAACGGATGTTGGATTTTTATGAAAAATTAATTGAAGTGCCAATGCAATTTTCTATTTCGATAGAATAGTTGCTAAAATCAATGATACAACGAAAGTTATCATTAGGGGAATTCACGATCTAGTGCATTTAGTCTGGGAATTGCATTTGAGTGTAAAAATATGCACAACATAGTGAACGCCCGAAAAGCAAATAAAAAAGCAAGGTGTTCTTGCAACGATTTTTGACATTTGTTTTTATAATAAAGTTGTGCTGTTGGTAGCTACAAAAAAACAGCAAATACTTGTTAACAAATGTTAAATATTGTTGATTTATATTACCTCCAAGTCCGGATTATCACATATATAGTTTAAAACTATTTTAATTTCGTCAATTGACCACTTTTTATTCGGTTTTTCTCTTTTTTATTTACTTTAATTAGATCAGCCATGTTGATTATTTAAATATCAAATGATTTATTGCTGTCAAAACAGTGTTGCTCATGCTTGTGTATTTGTATACTTTAGGGTTTCAGCGAAGTAAATTTGCACTAGTAAAGCATGTGCATATTCATATATTTTGTTAGTGTAGAGCATCTGTATGCACAAAAAATATGCACATGCACTGATGCAAGACCATTTACACCCGATCGTGAATTCCCCTAATATTCGATTGATCATTAGAATTGTACTCCTGCTCACGGTGCAAATGACGATAAAAAAAACAAGTATCTCACGATTTGGTGCGGTCATACATAGTTGTGCAAACGCTTTATTAACAATCGTTAGATACGTCATATCTTGAATTATTATTTCAGCTTCGTTGTACATTTCCAAGGTAATCAACAAATCGGTATTTCTTTAAGTAGGTATTAGTACAAATTGTTTGTATGTGGGAGTATAGAAAGATGTTGGTTTTACACCTTTTCAAGATTTTTTTTACACTTTCTTTACGTACAAACCTTCTCTGGACTTCCACAAATAATTCAAGACCAAAATTAGCCAAATCGGTAAAAGCATTGTTGAGTTATAACATTACAACGAAAAGTGACATTGATTATTATATATATAGATGGTTAATTTTCCGTTTCTTTTAACAATAATATTTATTATCTTCTACAGAAGATACAACATTACCATTTCGGGTCTAACTTTCCTGCACTTGCTGCTTTTACGTAAACTCTATCTACTGATCGAATACCTCTGAATTTTGGTCCTAATTTCTGATCATATCTGACTTTAGATTTTTCTTTGTTATCTAATAGCCTTACTTACTGACTTAAGGTGGCGCTACAGTCCGTGGCAGACCTGGGCCTCAATCAACATGCGTCTCCAGCCAGCTCGGTCCCTAGCTAGCTGTCTCCAGATTCACCCACCAAGTTGGTTGAGGTCCTCTCCCACCTTGGTGTGCCATCTGAGTCGCGGTCTTCCTCTACTGCGCCGTCCCTCGGGATTGGATTCGAAGACCTTCCGGGATGGAGCGTTGATGTCTAGTCGCTCTATATGACCTAACCATCTAAGCCATTGGACTTTAATTCTGCTAACTATGTCAGTGTCGCTGTACAGCCCGTACAGTTCGTCGTTATATCTTCCTTTTTTGACATCAAATGCATCGGTGAGATCTTTTTCGACCTTGATAGAGCAGCGTGCATTTTCCATCGTCATTCTGCATAAACGGATAAGTTTGACAGGGTTTGCAAAACTAGACATTGCTATGTAGAGAGATAAAAAGATGGTGGGTATCGATTTGAAGCTCCTGGGTTTTTTCCAAGATCTGTGGTCTTTCCATATACTCAAAATTGAGTGCGGTTCTACTACGATGTTCCCCTGATCGTCTTCAGAGGCTTCTAATAGCGTTGCTTTAACTTTTATTTCCATTGCTAATAACTTCATTTTTAGTTCTGTCGAATAATCATTTGTTGTTTGAATTTCTTCATAATCTACATCGCTTGGTTTATAAGCTGTTCTACCAAAAACAAGTTAGTAAGGCATGAAGCCTGTTCTTGCATACTTTAGATATTCATCCCAGTTTTTGGAGCTATCTGAACTTTCCTTACTTTCTGTTCTAATATATTCTGTGAGTCAATTGGATTCCTTGAGGGATGTATTTTTTCTGTTTGACAAGCAACACATTTACAAATATATCTTATTACATCTCTATTGAGACCTTTCCAATAATATTTTTGTTTTATTTTATTAATCGAACTTATCAAGATCCAGGATCTTTCGCATTAAAAAGCCATTGTAAAGGCTTATGAGCAGTACACGTGCCATGATGGTGGGTGCGTTGGACTGTCATGCGAGGGGTCTTGGGTTCAATCCCTGCCTGTGCCATCTTAATTTAAAAACAAATAATTTGAGGGAGGACTGTCTCTTGCGAGGAATTGACAAATCCTTCAAGAGTAATTCTTGTCATGAAAAAGTGCTTTCTCAAATCAGCCGTTCGGATTCGGCCTAAAATTGTAGGTCCCTTCCATTCCTGACAACAGTACTCGCACACAGAAATGGTTGAGAGTTGTAAGTCACTAGGCCCTGGCTCACAACGGACTGTTGCTCCACCCAATTTATTTTCTTAAAGGCTTATGATCAGATCGAGTTACAAAATTTCTACCATATACATACATAAAAAAAAAAAAACTGTTTGTCCAACATTAAATTTGCAAGCTTTACTTCGGGTATTATAGACTCTTTCGTACACCTTATGAGCGTTAGCGAGGGATTCTTTTACCCTTTTATGAATAAGATTCATTTTTACTGTTTTTGGTAGGATTTCAATCTCAGAGTTGTTGAGACTACGCAATTTTCTTAGCAAGGCATAGTCTGAACCGTGTTGGAGCTTGCTCTGGCCAAATAAGGCTTCGTAACGCTTGTTCTTAAAGATTTCATAATATAAGTCAGATGCTTATCCCAAGTGATCTGGTCTGAACTGATATAGGATCTAATTGCGGCTAAAATACTTCGATTAGTCCTTTCGCTGGCATTCGCTTGGGGTGAATATGATGCTGTCCGGATGTGTTTAGTGCCATTGGACTCAAGGAATTTTGAAAATTCTTTCGATACAAATTGTTTCCCATTGTCTGAAAGAAGCGACTCTGGCACCCCAAAAAGTGAGAAAACATTTTCATCTAAAAATGCGATTGCTGTCGCAGATGTTGCTTTTCTTATGGCTTTTGCGAGTACAAACTTGGTAAGCTGGTCTAAACAAACAATGATATACGAGTTTCCAGTTTTTGACCTTGGAAAGGGTCCCAGAAAATCATTAAAAATGAAATGGTCGGTCTACAATGAAAGATTGTCAAACGGGCGGTCTCAGAATATAATTTGGAGCTTTGGTAGATTTACATACCACGCAATCTCCGATGAACGATTTGACCTTAGTCGCCATACTAGGCCAGAAGAATCGCTGTCGAAGACGGTACAATGTCTTAACGATACCACCATGTGAAGCTTGAGGGGGATCATGAGCCAATCGAATCAAGTGGGTGGTTAGAGCCGAGGGAATCCAGAGTTTCCAGACGAGATCGTCTTCTATGGAATCTCCAGTGCAGTGCTTTACCTTCTTATATACGAAATTTTCAGAAACCTGAAGGTCAGGTAGCTGGGTTTTGTTTTTGTTGCTATAGTCTTGATTAATTCCATATACTCATCTGACTTGAATACTGGATCAGCGAGATCCTGCAAGACATCGGAAGGGTCCGAGGGGCATCGAAGGCCACATCGAGAGCAATCTCATCTGTAGCATATACTCGAGAGAGCGCATCAGGTGCTACGTTTTGAGACCCCTTTCGATGTTCTATGACAAATGAGTATCTTTGAAGTCTCAAACTCCACCGCGCTAGCCTTCCACTTAGATCTTTTTGACTCATGATCCATCTGAATGGTCGGTGACAATGGTGAAATTATGACCTTCCACGTATGGTCGAAACTTTTCAACGCCCAATACAGCCGCCAAGCATTCCAGTTCGGTGAAGCTGTAATTGCGTTGCGCTTTATTTAATTTGTACGAAAAATAATAAATCGGTTTTTCTATGCCGTCGTTGTCGTGTTGAGCCAAAACGCAACCCACGCCAGTCGTAGACGCATCGCACATAATAATAAAGGGTTTGTCAAAGTTAGGATTTTCCAACACTGGTGCTGTTGTTAAGGCAGTTTTAAGCGCTTCAAAAGATTCTAAAGCTTCGGGAGAAAAGGAGAAAGTCTTACACTTTTTAAGAGTGTCTGTTATTGGGGCTGCAAGTGTGGAGTAATTGGGTACAAAACGTCGGTACCATCCTGTTAGACCCAAAAATCGTCTTACTTGCCGTGGTGTTTTAGGTACGGGAAATACGTTTATTGCGCTTACTTTATCTGGGTCGGTCTTAACACAACCTCCACCCACAATGAATCTTAGATAACGTAGCTCTTTAAAACAAAAACGCGATTTTTCAAGATTTATCGTTAGATTTGCCTTGCGTAATAACGAAGCCAGGGTTCCGAGTATTTCCACGTGTTCCTCGTATGCTTTTGAAACAACCAACAAATCGTCTAGATATACGAACACGTTTTGTTTCAATTCGTTAGGAACCACTTTGTCCATAAATCTGCACAAGCGTTGGGCTGCATTGCAGAGGCCAAAGGGCATAACCTTGAATTGATACAAGGGTCTACCGGGCACACTAAACGCTGTCTTTTCCCTTGCATCTACAGCTAGAGGAATCTGCCAGAATGCATCTTTCAGATCAACACTGCTAATGTAGTGTGTCTCTGATTGACGACTCAGCAGACTCTCCAAATGAGGAAAAGGATAGGCATCATTTTTCGTAACTTAGTTTAGCTTTCTGGAGTCCAGGCACCAGCGATTCTTTACTGGTTTGCGAACCAGGACAACAGGTGAACTCCAGGCGCTTTCACTTTGTTCGATAACATCCAATGCCAACATCCTATCTAGTTCCTCATACATCAACTTCTGGATGGCTGGAGACACGGGGTAGTTTCTTTGCCTAATGGGCTCAGTATCGCCTGTATTTATTGTGTGTTCTTCCATCGTTGTCCTTCCAAGCCCTTCTTTGGTCGAGGATGGGAACAATCGTATAACACTCCAATTTCGAATGACTGATTTGTTGACAGGTCATGTGCATTTGAGTCACAGATGCGAAGTGAAGACGGACAAATTTCCGAGACTTTATGAGGTGCTACCTCAAAAAGTTGCCAAAAATCTATTCCTAAATATAAGGGTTGTTCTAATGTTGGAACTAAATAGACTTTTAACTCTCTTTTAATATTTTTATACTCTACTTCTGCATTTATTTCACCTACTATTTGTTGGGATTGACCACTAGCGGTTTTGACTCTAGAGTTAAAATTCTTATAGGGAAGGTTAAGATCGTTTAACATTTCTTAACAACCAGAACCTAGACAAGTGATGCTAGCGCCACTGTCCAAAAGACCTAGCATTCTCTTCCCAAAAATGGTTACACTAGCGTATGGTCTAGGGTCATTTGCATTGCAAAGTGTTGTGGCACATATTTCACGAAATTTATTTTTCTTTTTCTTAAATCTTTCTCTTAGTTTCTGTATTCGTTCCGGTATTTGGGAGAAAATTCTCTCTCGAACTTTATAACATTTCTGTAATCGTTCGTAAGGAGGAATGGCGTTTCTTACAGTCGTAGATAGTGTTAGATTATTATTTGTATCACGCTTCAGAATGCAAATTGATTTAGTCTCATTAGCTTTATCTGCAAACTCAGAATATCCTACGGTTATGTCAGGTGTTTGAGTAATGTCAGGTGATTTAAGTATGTCTTGTGAAAAGGAATGTTCAGGTTTTAAAGTTGTCGAATTTGTTTTTGTTACATTTGATCCGGGTGCGATTTCGGTTGACAAAACTCCCCGGTGGTTGAATTGCCCCGTTTTCGGTTTCCCAGACACTTGGTACAGTTTGGTGTTGTAACATTCTCAAGGCCACATCGGTAGCAGAATAAGTTCCGCTGAGGACTTGGGCATTGAACCAATGAATGTCCTTTAGCCTTACAATTCCAGCAAGTATAGTTTGACTGGTTTTGCTGGTTATATGAAACATTCAAGGCATTTATGTCAAGGAATTCACCTTCCGATAGCGAATGTTCTATTTCACTGACTTGCTTTTTAACGTTGCTAGTTGGAAATGGTTTTGGTTTGAAAGCTTTGTTTTGGTGTGCATGCTTCTCAATTGATCGGCATACGTACACCATTTCACCTGTTTTCTTGTGGATGGTTTATTGCTGGAGAAGGTTGGATTTCACCAGTGGGAGTTGGCGCTTGCAGAGTCCCACGAATCGTGTCAGCAACCTCTTGCCTAATTCGTATTCTTTCTTCTTCAAACTGAGTCTGTCTTATTCGTAGATCTTCGGCTCTACTCAGACCTATTGAAGCAGTTACAATATTTGCGATGTATCTCTGCAAACTATCATTAAGAGCAACTGTAGCTGGAATTTGTTCTCTATGGGAATCGTTTATTTCGTCGATTGGATCGTTTACGCGATCGGTCTGATCTTGAATATGATTTTCATCATCTTGCGGTTCGTTAACAGACAAACTTGACGCTGCCGCGTCAGCAACATTCGGACGAGTGTTGCGTAGGGAAGATTTTGATTTCTCTTTCGACTTATCAATTTTTGGTGCCATTGCCAACAGAAACTCGAGTGAGTTTGAAAAGATGGAAAATATTTAAGAATGTGTTTTTATAAATAATAAATGAAAAATGTAAGGCAAGATTCGTAAAGATTTTCACGCAATATTATGCACTTATGTATGTATTAAATAAGAACTCCTAACAAATGTCGATTCAAATGCGTTGATAAAATTATATATTTATATACAAAAATAATAATCATTGGTGTGCTGGGTAAGTAAAAAAACAGTGATGTACACAAAATTGAAAATTTAGAAAACAGAACTTTTTTTTTTTTCTACTGTAAAAATTAGTTTCGATTTTAACGCAAATAGAAGATCGATTACTAATCTTTTCTCTTAAAATCGTTAAGAACAAAACGAATTAATGAATTTAGAATATTCATTTATGAAAAGGATAAAAACTTTGGTAGGACTTTACGTTTAAATTATAAGTTTAAAGTTGGTTGTTAGATATCATAGATGCAACAGATGGAAACGTATTCCTTAGATACAATAACCCCGGAAATCCATAATGAAAACTAACATATTAGCAAACCTAAGACTAAAATCTGATAAGGTTAATGCAACAGACGGAGAATTTGTATCTGGTACATGAAAACTCCCGGTCATTAAACCGTATAGATTAAGTTTGGCTTAAACAACTGAAGCAAACGCTTCACAAAACCACGTTATATGACAATAGTAAAATGGTCGTTAGCTTCAGTGTTCTTAACATTTTTTTTTGATTTTTCCTTTGCTAACTCAACTTTATAACTTTAAAATTTGTTTCTAGATGAAAATCTAAACTTTAATATACGAATTCAAAGCCCTACGCTGGGCGCCACCTGTGTAACGGATTTATGATTTTTAGTTAGTTGTTTTTAGATGACACAAACAAAAATAGAACTGCTAACCTGGAACCACAGGATAATCCAAATTATGAATACACTAACTAAAAAAGTTTGGCCAGCTAGGTGTGGCTCGGCATGCTTGCTATTCCCATAAGCTAGCTTGACGGTGGGGTGGGAATTTACACCTGCTGCCAAACTACTGTACGACTTACATGCCGAAGTACAAATTTGTTTAAATCCTTTACCACAAAAACAAATAGAAAATAAAAAAAAAAACCGTTAAATTTTCTTAAAGGAGTTCCTTGGGACCCTGAGTGTGACCCTCACCTCGATTTCCTTAATCATTGGAAAACCTTGGCTATTGCACCACTCATTGTTTCTTCACAATAGCCCATAATTTAGCCTAAGAAAACTAACTAAAACTTACTGATTTGTAACATCACTGTAATCATCCTTACCCATACACTATACAAAAAATTAATCCATCTCAAGAAAAGTTTCAAGAACAATTAATACAATATATGTGTATGTCACTTGTCATAACACTTTTTATTGGATGTAAGTACTCGTATTATTATATATAAAGTGTATTTAAATATATCGAATAAGAAATAAAATTTAAAAAAATTAAATAAAAATTCAAAATTCAAACGTCATCTCCTTTCCGATCAAATTTAATTATATATTTTTTTTCAGTTGACTGTATCAAGTTGTGCGGAAGCAACCAAAACAATTCCAAAAATATGATCAAAACGTAACAGCAAAAGAATACCTTCAAGGCCAAGCACTTGTTTATTATTTAAGTAGAAAGTAAATTTAAGAGAATTCGATTTGTATAATTGTGTGCCTTCTCTTCTTGATGTGTGGTTGCTTTCACACACTCTACTCATAAACATTATCTTTACAATAATAATGATATTTTTTTAAGTTTGAGATAGCTTCTAATAGGGCACATAAGTGTACTACTTTTATATCATGATATTAAATAATTGAATAATGATTGACTTACCATACTTCCAGAGATGGTGTGCACAGCATCTTTGTAGTTTTCTTGGTGTCTTTCGGCAAACGAATCTGAGAAAACATGTGGCATACTTTTGTGCTCTATTTTTTGCTTTTGATCGTGGAGTGACGATATTAATGTTAAACTTAACCATAAATTTAATGATGAAATATATTAAGTTGATTGGATGATAGGATGATAGGATGATATGATGGTTGTTATTTATGAAGAACATTCTCTGATAATTATTGGTAGTGTATGGTTTTTTTTTTTTTTTTGTAATTTCTTCTTCCTTTTTTTGTTTTGTTTGTTGTTTATTGAGTTTGTCGGACCGCTGGCGCAGCAGCGCGCCGCCTAAGTTTGTAGCTTGTCGCACGCTGGGTCTGCTCGCACTCAGTGGTCAGGTTATGTAGTGCACCAGGTTCTTGAAATTAATAGATTTTGTGTGTCGCGACGGTACTTTTCGTGTGACAAATATAGGTGGGCGAGATGATTTTTTTTCTCTTCCCGATGGCTGACACCGGCCACAAGTACGTTCACGTATCACACTTGTTTCTATTATTTCCTCGTCAAATGAATGAATAAATGAAAATAAATTCCCTTTGGAAGAATTTGGTGATAATAAGGTTGTTCTAATAAGAAAAAAATAAGTATAATGCGAAATACGACGTAGGTACTACAAAGTGTTTTACCTCGGTGATTTGTCACTTATTTCGACCGTATATAAGGAAAGTCTGGATTAGCAAAATTTAAGGTGTCTCGGAATTTGTTTGACACGTCTGGTCAGGAAGAGGTCTGGATGTAAAAAGAAAGTAGCGCGGATATAATGTCTGCTTAGCGAACTTAACGAAGGCAGTGAATTTTTTGTTTTTCAGACTGTTTGCCTAGGTGTCACTGCTGACAAATGTGAAGAATTGTACAAAGAATTCATCCTCTTAGACTTGTTGGATAAGCAACTTAATTTTAAGTTGATTTCATCAGTTCTGGTTCGTAGAAACTACCTTGAACAGGTTTTCCTTGATAGTCTTCAAGAAGATATGTATTTATTTTTGTAACTTTGATTTTTCTTATTTTAAAAACCTCTGTTGTCCAGTTAGGTGTATAACCCTTTTCAAATGCATGTTTATACTTGCTGATTCTTACTTTATCACCGATCTTAAATTTTCGTTTATTTGTTCCTTCTTTATTACTTTTAAAAAATAACAATTACTTTGAAATTGTTGATCGATACTAAACGCAATTGAAAAGCTATTTACACAATTATTGACAACTTATAGTGAAATAAAATATTTTGATGCATGTTAAATGTTGTACACATATAAAAAGTTATTAAACATACCTACCTATAAACGCATAATTTAAGGAAATTTTGGCTTGGACGTTTTTAATTGGTAGTGAATTTTTTAAATGGGATGATGAACTTTAAAAATCTTTTGTTTTAAAAATTAATACAAATAATTAAGTTTATAAAGTACCTAGGACAAATTTCTAGAGAGCTCTACTTAAGTTCTTATGATATATGTAGGTATTTATGTAAATGTAAAGAAACCCTGACCCATTTTTAAACTTATCAAACTAGATACTTTATTTTTAGAGAAATATTAGACTTTGTAATTGTACTTGCCTAGATAAATGTGATGATTTTGTGCGTGCACTATCGAAACGGGGTTTTATTTCTCTTCGTGTAGTAGGTAGACGTAGAGGCAATTTTAGAAGTAATGATTTAAATTGAAAAAAATCCTATACCTAGTCCATTTATAAATATTTACTTTATTTTAGGATTGAAAAATATATGTATCTGTTGAAAAATTTTGTTTTCAAAAATGTTTTCTTTTAAAAAGGTTTTGTAAGTTTTCGTGTTTTGTTAAAAAAGTTATTAGTTGAACTATTCTTAAAAAATTAGCATATGATGAAATAGTTTGATTTCAAAATCTATTTTAACGAGATTTTTGGTCGAAACCGAATTGTTACGAATTTTAGTAGCATTTATTAAAAGTTTAATTTTTTATATAAACCAATACAAATTAGATGAATGAAATAAATTTGAATTCAATATCTTCTATTGTTCACGAGATATCGAGAACCGAACATCAATCTTTTCCAAATGTGTGTACTATTTTTTGTATAGATATTATTTTTTTAAGAAAAAACGGATGTTGGATTTTTATGAAAAATTAATTGAAGTGCCAATGCAATTTTCTATTTCGATAGAATAGTTGCTAAAATCAATGATACAACGAAAGTTATCATTAGGGGAATTCACGATCTAGTGCATTTAGTCTGGGAATTGCATTTGAGTGTAAAAATATGCACAACATAGTGAACGCCCGAAAAGCAAATAAAAAAGCCAGGTGTTCTTGCAACGATTTTTGACATTTGTTTTTATAATAAAGTTGTGCTGTTGGTAGCTACAAAAAAACAGCAAATACTTGTTAACAAATGTTAAATATTGTTGATTTATATTACCTCCAAGTCCGGATTATCACATATATAGTTTAAAACTATTTTAATTTCGTCAATTGACCACTTTTTATTCGGTTTTTCTCTTTTTTATTTACTTTAATTAGATCAGCCATGTTGATTATTTAAATATCAAATGATTTATTGCTGTCAAAACAGTGTTGCTCATGCTTGTGTATTTGTATACTTTAGGGTTTCAGCGAAGTAAATTTGCACTAGTAAAGCATGTGCATATTCATATATTTTGTTAGTGTAGAGCATCTGTATGCACAAAAAATATGCACATGCACTGATGCAAGACCATTTACACCCGATCGTGAATTCCCCTAATATTCGATTGATCATTAGAATTGTACTCCTGCTCACGGTGCAAATGACGATAAAAAAAACAAGTATCTCACGATTTGGTGCGGTCATACATAGTTGTGCAAACGCTTTATTAACAATCGTTAGATACGTCATATCTTGAATTATTATTTCAGCTTCGTTGTACATTTCCAAGGTTATCAACAAATCGGTATTTCTTTAAGTAGGTATTAGTACAAATTGTTTGTATGTGGGAGTATAGAAAGATGTTGGTTTTACACCTTTTCAAGATTTTTTTTACACTTTCTTTACGTACAAATCTTCTCTGGACTTCCACAAATAATTCAAGACCAAAATTAGCCAAATCGGTAAAAGCATTGTTGAGTTATAACATTACAACGAAAAGTGACATTGATTATTATATATATAGATGGTTAATTTTCCGTTTCTTTTAACAATAATATTTATTATCTTCTACAGAAGATACAACATTACCATTTCGGGTCTAACTTTCCTGCACTTGCTGCTTTTACGTAAACTCTATCTACTGATCGAATACCTCTGAATTTTGGTCCTAATTTCTGATCATATCTGACTTTAGATTTTTCTTTGTTATCTAATAGCCTTACTTACTGACTTAAGGTGGCGCTACAGTCCGTGGCAGACCTGGGCCTCAATCAACATGCGTCTCCAGCCAGCTCGGTCCCTAGCTAGCTGTCTCCAGATTCACCCACCAAGTTGGTTGAGGTCCTCTCCCACCTTGGTGTGCCATCTGAGTCGCGGTCTTCCTCTACTGCGCCGTCCCTCGGGATTGGATTCGAAGACCTTCCGGGATGGAGCGTTGATGTCTAGTCGCTCTATATGACCTAACCATCTAAGCCATTGGACTTTAATTCTGCTAACTATGTCAGTGTCGCTGTACAGCCCGTACAGTTCGTCGTTATATCTTCCTTTTTTGACATCAAATGCATCGGTGAGATCTTTTTCGACCTTGATAGAGCAGCGTGCATTTTCCATCGTCATTCTGCATAAACGGATAAGTTTGACAGGGTTTGCAAAACTAGACATTGCTATGTAGAGAGATAAAAAGATGGTGGGTATCGATTTGAAGCTCCTGGGTTTTTTCCAAGATCTGTGGTCTTTCCATATACTCAAAATTGAGTGCGGTTCTACTACGATGTTCCCCTGATCGTCTTCAGAGGCTTCTAATAGCGTTGCTTTAACTTTTATTTCCATTGCTAATAACTTCATTTTTAGTTCTGTCGAATAATCATTTGTTGTTTGAATTTCTTCATAATCTACATCGCTTGGTTTATAAGCTGTTCTACCAAAAACAAGTTAGTAAGGCATGAAGCCTGTTCTTGCATACTTTAGATATTCATCCCAGTTTTTGGAGCTATCTGAACTTTCCTTACTTTCTGTTCTAATATATTCTGTGAGTCAATTGGATTCCTTGAGGGATGTATTTTTTCTGTTTGACAAGCAACACATTTACAAATATATCTTATTACATCTCTATTGAGACCTTTCCAATAATATTTTTGTTTTATTTTATTAATCGAACTTATCAAGATCCAGGATCTTTCGCATTAAAAAGCCATTGTAAAGGCTTATGAGCAGTACACGTGCCATGATGGTGGGTGCGTTGGACTGTCATGCGAGGGGTCTTGGGTTCAATCCCTGCCTGTGCCACCTTAATTTAAAAACAAATAATTTGAGGGAGGACTGTCTCTTGCGAGGAATTGACAAATCCTTCAAGAGTAATTCTTGTCATGAAAAAGTGCTTTCTCAAATCAGCCGTTCGGATTCGGCCTAAAATTGTAGGTCCCTTCCATTCCTGACAACAGTACTCGCACACAGAAATGGTTGAGAGTTGTAAGTCACTAGGCCCTGGCTCACAACGGACTGTTGCTCCACCCAATTTATTTTCTTAAAGGCTTATGATCAGATCGAATTACAAAATTTCTACCATATACATAAAAAAAAAAAACTGTTTGTCCAACATTAAATTTGCAAGCTTTACTTCGGGTATTATAGACTCTTTCGTACACCTTATGAGCGTTAGCGAGGGATTCTTTTACCCTTTTATGAATAAGATTCATTTTTACTGTTTTTGGTAGGATTTCAATCTCAGAGTTGTTGAGACTACGCAATTTTCTTAGCAAGGCATAGTCTGAACCGTGTTGGAGCTTGCTCTGGCCAAATAAGGCTTCGTAACGCTTGTTCTTAAAGATTTCATAATATAAGTCAGATGCTTATCCCAAGTGATCTGGTCTGAACTGATATAGGATCTAATTGCGGCTAAAATACTTCGATTAGTCCTTTCGCTGGCATTCGCTTGGGGTGAATATGATGCTGTCCGGATGTGTTTAGTGCCATTGGACTCAAGGAATTTCGAAAATTCTTTCGATACAAATTGTTTCCCATTGTCTGAAAGAAGCGACTCTGGCACCCCAAAAAGTGAGAAAACATTTTCATCTAAAAATGCGATTGCTGTCGCAGATGTTGCTTTTCTTATGGCTTTTGCGAGTACAAACTTGGTAAGCTGGTCTAAACAAACAATGATATACGAGTTTCCAGTTTTTGACCTTGGAAAGGGTCCCAGAAAATCATTAAAAATGAAATGGTCGGTCTACAATGAAAGATTGTCAAACGGGCGGTCTCAGAATATAATTTGGAGCTTTGGTAGATTTACATACCACGCAATCTCCGATGAACGATTTGACCTTAGTCGCCATACTAGGCCAGAAGAATCGCTGTCGAAGACGGTACAATGTCTTAACGATACCACCATGTGAAGCTTGAGGGGGATCATGAGCCAATCGAATCAAGTGGGTGGTTAGAGCCGAGGGAATCCAGAGTTTCCAGACGAGATCGTCTTCTATGGAATCTCCAGTGCAGTGCTTTACCTTCTTATATACGAAATTTTCAGAAACCTGAAGGTCAGGTAGCTGGGTTTTGTTTTTGTTGCTATAGTCTTGATTAATTCCATATACTCATCTGATTTGAATGCTGGATCAGCGAGATCAACCTGCAAGACATCGGAAGGGTTCGAGGGGCATCGAAGGCCACATCGAGAGCAATCTCATCTGTAGCATATACTCGAGAGAGCGCATCAGGTGCTACGTTTTGAGACCCCTTTCGATGTTCTATGACAAATGAGTATCTTTGAAGTCTCAAACTCCACCGCGCTAGCCTTCCACTTAGATCTTTTTGACTCATGATCCATCTGAATGGTCGGTGACAATGGTGAAATTATGACCTTCCACGTATGGTCGAAACTTTTCAACGCCCAATACAGCCGCCAAGCATTCCAGTTCGGTGAAGCTGTAATTGCGTTGCGCTTTATTTAATTTGTACGAAAAATAATAAATCGGTTTTTCTATGCCGTCGTTGTCGTGTTGAGCCAAAACGTAACCCACGCCAGTCGTAGACGCATCGCACATAATAATAAAGGGTTTGTCAAAGTTAGGATTTTCCAACACTGGTGCTGTTGTTAAGGCAGTTTTAAGCGCTTCAAAAGATTCTAAAGCTTCGGGAGAAAAGGAGAAAGTCTTACACTTTTTAAGAGTGTCTGTTATTGGGGCTGCAAGTGTGGAGTAATTAGGTACAAAACGTCGGTACCAACCTGTTAGACCCAAAAATAGTCTTACTTGCCGTGGTGTTTTAGGTACGGGAAATACGTTTATTGCGCTTACTTTATCTGGGTCGGTCTTAACACAACCTCCACCCACAATGAATCTTAGATAACGTAGCTCTTTAAAACAAAAACGCGATTTTTCAAGATTTATCGTTAGATTTGCCTCCACGTGTTCCTCGTATGCTTTTGACACAACCAACAAATCGTCTAGATATACGAACACGTTTTGTTTCAATTCGTTAGAAACCATTTTGTCCATAAATCTGCACAAGCGTTGGGCTGCATTGCAGAGGCCAAAGGGCATAACCTTGAATTGATACAAGGGTCTACCGGGCACACTAAACGCTGTCTTTTCCCTTGCATCTACAGCTAGAGGAATCTGCCAGAATGCATCTTTCAGATCAACACTGCTAATGTAGTGTGTCTCTGATTGACGACTCAGCAGACTCTCCAAATGAGGAAAAGGATAGGCATCATTTTTCGTAACTTAGTTTAGCTTTCTGGAGTCCAGGCACCAGCGATTCTTTACTGGTTTGCGAACCAGGACAACAGGTGAACTCCAGGCGCTTTCACTTTGTTCGATAACATCCAATGCCAACATCCTATCTAGTTCCTCATACATCAACTTCTGGATGGCTGGAGACACGGGGTAGTTTCTTTGCCTAATGGGCTCAGTATCGCCTGTATTTATTGTGTGTTCTTCCATCGTTGTCCTTCCAAGCCCTTCTTTGGTCGAGGATGGGAACAATCGTATAACACTCCAATTTCGAATGACTGATTTGTTGACAGGTCATGTGCATTTGAGTCACAGATGCGAAGTGAAGACGGACAAATTTCCGAGACTACCTCAAAAAGTTGCCAAAAATCTATTCCTAAATATAAGGGTTGTTCTAATGTTGGAACTAAATAGACTTTTAACTCTCTTTTAATATTTTTATACTCTACTTCTGCATTTATTTCACCTACTATTTGTTGGGATTGACCACTAGCGGTTTTGACTCTAGAGTTAAAATTCTTATAGGGAAGGTTAAGATCGTTTAACATTTCTTAACAACCAGAACCTAGACAAGTGATGCTAGCGCCACTGTCCAAAAGACCTAGCATTCTCTTCCCAAAAATGGTTACACTAGCGTATGGTCTAGGGTCATTTGCATTGCAAAGTGTTGTGGCACATATTTCACGAAATTTATTTTTCTTTTTCTTAAATCTTTCTCTTAGTTTCTGTATTCGTTCCGGTATTTGGGAGAAAATTCTCTCTCGAACTTTATAACATTTCTGTAATCGTTCGTAAGGAGGAATGGCGTTTCTTACAGTCGTAGATAGTGTTAGATTATTATTTGTATCACGCTTCAGAATGCAAATTGATTTAGTCTCATTAGTTTTATCTGCAAACTCAGAATATCCTACGGTTATGTCAGGTGTTTAAGTAATGTCAGGTGATTTAAGTATGTCTTGTGAAAAGGAATGTTCAGGTTTTAAAGTTGTCGAATTTGTTTTTGTTACATTTGATCCGGGTGCGATTTCGGTTGACAAAACTCCCCGGTGGTTGAATTGCCCCGTTTTCGGTTTCCCAGACACTTGGTACAGTTTGGTGTTGTAACATTCTCAAGGCCACATCGGTAGCAGAATAAGTTCCGCTGAGGACTTGGGCATTGAACCAATGAATGTCCTTTAGCCTTACAATTCCAGCAAGTATAGTTTGACTGGTTTTGCTGGTTATATGAAACATTCAAGGCATTTATGTCAAGGAATTCACCTTCCGATAGCGAATGTTCTATTTCACTGACTTGCTTTTTAACGTTGCTAGTTGGAAATGGTTTTGGTTTGAAAGCTTTGTTTTGGTGTGCATGCTTCTCAATTGATCGGCATACGTACACCATTTCACCTGTTTTCTTGTGGATGGTTTATTGCTGGAGAAGGTTGGATTTCACCAGTGGGAGTTGGCGCTTGCAGAGTCCCACGAATCGTGTCAGCAACCTCTTGCCTAATTCGTATTCTTTCTTCTTCAAACTGAGTCTGTCTTATTCGTAGATCTTCGGCTCTACTCAGACCTATTGAAGCAGTTACAATATTTGCGATGTATCTCTGCAAACTATCATTAAGAGCAACTGTAGCTGGAATTTGTTCTCTATGGGAATCGTTTATTTCGTCGATTGGATCGTTTACGCGATCGGTCTGATCTTGAATATGATTTTCATCATCTTGCGGTTCGTTAACAGACAAACTTGACGCTGCCGCGTCAGCAACATTCGGACGAGTGTTGCGTAGGGAAGATTTTGATTTCTCTTTCGACTTATCAATTTTTGGTGCCATTGCCAACAGAAACTCGAGTGAGTTTGAAAAGATGGAAAATATTTAAGAATGTGTTTTTATAAATAATAAATGAAAAATGTAAGGCAAGATTCGTAAAGATTTTCACGCAATATTATGCACTTATGTATGTATTAAATAAGAACTCCTAACAAATGTCGATTGAAATGCGTTGATAAAATTATATATTTATATACAAAAATAATAATCATTGGTGTGCTGGGTAAGTAAAAAAACAGTGATGTACACAAAATTGAAAATTTAGAAAACAGAACTTTTTTTTTTTTCTACTGTAAAAATTAGTTTCGATTTTAACGCAAATAGAAGATCGATTACTAATCTTTTCTCTTAAAATCGTTAAGAACAAAACGAATTAATGAATTTAGAATATTCATTTATGAAAAGGATAAAAACTTTGGTAGGACTTTACGTTTAAATTATAAGTTTAAAGTTGGTTGTTAGATATCATAGATGCAACAGATGGAAACGTATTCCTTAGATACAATAACCCCGGAAATCCATAATGAAAACTAACATATTAGCAAACCTAAGACTAAAATCTGATAAGGTTAATGCAACAGACGGAGAATTTGTATCTGGTACATGAAAACTCCCGGTCATTAAACCGTATAGATTAAGTTTGGCTTAAACAACTGAAGCAAACGCTTCACAAAACCACGTTATATGACAATAGTAAAATGGTCGTTAGCTTCAGTGTTCTTTACATTTTTTTTTGATTTTTCCTTTGCTAACTCAACTTTATAACTTTAAAATTTGTTTCTAGATGAAAATCTAAACTTTAATATACGAATTCAAAGCCCTACGCTGGGCGCCACCTGTGTAACGGATTTATGATTTTTAGTTAGTTGTTTTTAGATGACACAAACAAAAATAGAACTGCTAACCTGGAACCACAGGATAATCCAAATTATGAATACACTAACTAAAAAAGTTTGGCCAGCTAGGTGTGGCTCGGCATGCTTGCTATTCCCATAAGCTAGCTTGACGGTGGGGTGGGAATTTACACCTGCTGCCAAACTACCGTACGACTTACATGCCGAAGTACAAATTTGTTTAAATCCTTTACCACAAAAACAAATAGAAAATAAAAAAAAAAACCGTTAAATTTTCTTAAAGGAGTTCCTTGGGACCCTGAGTGTGACCCTCACCTCGATTTCCTTAATCATTGGAAAACCTTGGCTATTGCACCACTCATTGTTTCTTCACAATAGCCCATAATTTAGCCTAAGAAAACTAACTAAAACTTACTGATTTGTAACATCACTGTAATCATCCTTACCCATACACTATACAAAAAATTAATCTATCTCAAGAAAAGTTTCAAGAACAATTAATACAATATATGTGTATGTCACTTGTCATAACACTTTTTATTGGATGTAAGTACTCGTATTATTATATATAAAGTGTATTTAAATATATCGAATAAGAAATAAAATTTAAAAAAATTAAATAAAAATTCAAAATTCAAACGTCATCTCCTTTCCGATCAAATTTAATTATATATTTTTTTCAGTTGACTGTATCAAGTTGTGCGGAAGCAACCAAAACAATTCCAAAAATATGATCAAAACGTAACAGCAAAAGAATACCTTCAAGGCCAAGCACTTGTTTATTATTTAAGTAGAAAGTAAATTTAAGAGAATTCGATTTGTATAATTGTGTGCCTTCTCTTCTTGATGTGTGGTTGCTTTCACACACTCTACTCATAAACATTATCTTTACAATAATAATGATATTTTTTTAAGTTTGAGATAGCTTCTAATAGGGCACATAAGTGTACTACTTTTATATCATGATATTAAATAATTGAATAATGATTGACTTACCATACTTCCAGAGATGGTGTGCACAGCATCTTTGTAGTTTTCTTGGTGTCTTTCGGCAAACGAATCTGAGAAAACATGTGGCATACTTTTGTGCTCTATTTTTTGCTTTTGATCGTGGAGTGACGATATTAATGTTAAACTTAACCATAAATTTAATGATGAAATATATTAAGTTGATTGGATGATAGGATGATAGGATGATAGGATGATATGATGGTTGTTATTTTTGAAGAACATTCTCTGATAATTATTGGTAGTGTATGGTTTTTTTTTTTTTTTGTAATTTCTTCTTCCTTTTTTTGTTTTGTTTGTTGTTTATTGAGTTTGTCGGACCGCTGGCGCAGCAGCGCGCCGCCTAAGTTTGTAGCTTGTCGCACGGGGTCTGCTCGCACTCAGTGGTCAGGTTATGTAGTGCACCAGGTTCTTGAAATTAATAGATTTTGTGTGTCGCGACGGTACTTTTCGTGTGACAAATATAGGTGGGCGAGATGATTTTTTTTCTCTTCCCGATGGCTGACACCGGCCACAAGTACGTTCACGTATCACACTTGTTTCTATTATTTCCTCGTCAAATGAATGAATAAATGAAAATAAATTCCCTTTGGAAGAATTTGGTGATAATAAGGTTGTTCTAATAAGAAAAAAATAAGTATAATGCGAAATACGACGTAGGTACTACAAAGTGTTTTACCTCGGTGATTTGTCACTTATTTCGTATATAAGGAAAGTCTGGATTAGCAAAATTTAAGGTGTCTCGGAATTTGTTTGACACGTCTGGTCAGGAAGAGGTCTGGATGTAAAAAGAAAGTAGCGCGGATATAATGTCTGCTTAGCGAACTTAACGAAGGCAGTGAATTTTTTGTTTTTCAGACTGTTTGCCTAGGTGTCACTGCTGACAAATGTGAAGAATTGTACAAAGAATTCATCCTCTTAGACTTGTTGGATAAGCAACTTAATTTTAAGTTGATTTCATCAGTTCTGGTTCGTAGAAACTACCTTGAACAGGTTTTCCTTGATAGTCTTCAAGAAGATATGTATTTATTTTTGTAACTTTGATTTTTCTTATTTTAAAAACCTCTGTTGTCCAGTTAGGTGTATAACCCTTTTCAAATGCATGTTTATACTTGCTGATTCTTACTTTATCACCGATCTTAAATTTTCGTTTATTTGTTCCTTCTTTATTACTTTTAAAAAATAACAATTACTTTGAAATTGTTGATCGATACTAAACGCAATTGAAAAGCTATTTACACAATTATTGACAACTTATAGTGAAATAAAATATTTTGATGCATGTTAAATGTTGTACACATATAAAAAGTTATTAAACATACCTACCTATAAACGCATAATTTAAGGAAATTTTGGCTTGGACGTTTTTAATTGGTAGTGAATTTTTTAAATGGGATGATGAACTTTAAAAATCTTTTGTTTTAAAAATTAATACAAATAATTAAGTTTATAAAGTACCTAGGACAAATTTCTAGAGAGCTCTACTTAAGTTCTTATGATATATGTAGGTATTTATGTAAATGTAAAGAAACCCTGACCCATTTTTAAACTTATCAAACTAGATACTTTATTTTTAGAGAAATATTAGACTTTGTAATTGTACTTGCCTAGATAAATGTGATGATTTTGTGCGTGCACTATCGAAACGGGGTTTTATTTCTCTTCGTGTAGTAGGTAGACGTAGAGGCAATTTTAGAAGTAATGATTTAAATTGAAAAAAATCCTATACCTAGTCCATTTATAAATATTTACTTTATTTTAGGATTGAAAAATATATGTATCTGTTGAAAAATTTTGTTTTCAAAAATGTTTTCTTTTAAAAAGGTTTTGTAAGTTTTCGTGTTTTGTTAAAAAAGTTATTAGTTGAACTATTCTTAAAAAATTAGCATATGATGAAATAGTTTGATTTCAAAATCTATTTTAACGAGATTTTTGGTCGAAACCGAATTGTTACGAATTTTAGTAGCATTTATTAAAAGTTTAATTTTTTATATAAACCAATACAAATTAGATGAATGAAATAAATTTGAATTCAATATCTTCTATTGTTCACGAGATATCGAGAACCGAACATCAATCTTTTCCAAATGTGTGTACTATTTTTTGTATAGATATTATTTTTTTAAGAAAAAACGGATGTTGGATTTTTATGAAAAATTAATTGAAGTGCCAATGCAATTTTCTATTTCGATAGAATAGTTGCTAAAATCAATGATACAACGAAAGTTATCATTAGGGGAATTCACGATCTAGTGCATTTAGTCTGGGAATTGCATTTGAGTGTAAATATATGCACAACATAGTGAACGCCCGAAAAGCAAATAAAAAAGCAAGGTGTTCTTGCAACGATTTTTGACATTTGTTTTTATAATAAAGTTGTGCTGTTGGTAGCTACAAAAAAACAGCAAATACTTGTAAACAAATGTTAAATATTGTTGATTTATATTACCTCCAAGTCCGGATTATCACATATATAGTTTAAAACTATTTTAATTTCGTCAATTGACCACTTTTTATTCGGTTTTTCTCTTTTTTATTTACTTTAATTAGATCAGCCATGTTGATTATTTAAATATCAAATGATTTATTGCTGTCAAAACAGTGTTGCTCATGCTTGTGTATTTGTATACTTTAGGGTTTCAGCGAAGTAAATTTGCACTAGTAAAGCATGTGCATATTCATATATTTTGTTAGTGTAGAGCATCTGTATGCACAAAAAATATGCACATGCACTGATGCAAGACCATTTACACCCGATCGTGAATTCCCCTAATATTCGATTGATCATTAGAATTGTACTCCTGCTCACGGTGCAAATGACGATAAAAAAAAACAAGTATCTCACGATTTGGTGCGGTCATACATAGTTGTGCAAACGCTTTATTAACAATCGTTAGATACGTCATATCTTGAATTATTATTTCAGCTTCGTTGTACATTTCCAAGGTAATCAACAAATCGGTATTTCTTTAAGTAGGTATTAGTACAAATTGTTTGTATGTGGTAGTATAGAAAGATGTTGGTTTTACACCTTTTCAAGATTTTGTTTACACTTTCTTTACGTACAAACCTTCTCTGGACTTCCACAAATAATTCAAGACCAAAATTAGCCAAATCGGTAAAAGCATTGTTGAGTTATAACATTACAACGAAAAGTGACATTGATTATTATATATATAGATGGTTAATTTTCCGTTTCTTTTAACAATAATATTTATTATCTTCTACAGAAGATACAACATTACCATTTCGGGTCTAAGTTTCCTGCACTTGCTGCTTTTACGTAAACTCTATCTACTGATCGAATACCTCTGAATTTTGGTCCTAATTTCTGATCATATCTGACTTTAGATTTTTCTTTGTTATCTAATAGCCTTACTTACTGACTTGGTGGCGCTACAGTCCGTGGCAGACCTGGGCCTCAATCAACATGCGTCTCCAGCCAGCTCGGTCCCTAGCTAGCTGTCTCCAGATTCACACACCAAGTTGGTTGAGGTCCTCTCCCACCTTGGTGTGCCATCTGAGTCGCGGTCTTCCTCTACTGCGCCGTCCCTCGGGATTGGATTCGAAGACCTTCCGGGATGGAGCGTTGATGTCTAGTCGCTCTATATGACTTAACCATCTAAGCCATTGGACTTTAATTCTGCTAACTATGTCAGTGTCGCTGTACAGCCCGTACAGTTCGTCGTTATATCTTCCTTTTTTGACATCAAATGCATCGGTGAGATCTTTTTCGACCTTGATAGAGCAGCGTGCATTTTCCATCGTCATTCTGCATAAACGGATAAGTTTGACAGGGTTTGCAAAACTAGACATTGCTATGTAGAGAGATAAAAAGATGGTGGGTATCGATTTGAAGCTCCTGGGTTTTTTCCAAGATCTGTGGTCTTTCCATATACTCAAAATTGAGTGCGGTTCTACTACGATGTTCTCCTGATCGTCTTCAGAGGCTTCTAATAGCGTTGCTTTAACTTTTATTTCCATTGCTAATAACTTCATTTTTAATTCTGTCGAATAATCATTTGTTGTTTGAATTTCTTCATAATCTACATCGCTTGGTTTATAAGCTGTTCTACCAAAAACAAGTTAGTAAGGCATGAAGCCTGTTCTTGCATACTTTAGATATTCATCCCAGTTTTTGGAGCTATCTGAACTTTCCTTACTTTCTGTTCTAATATATTCTGTGAGTCAATTGGATTCCTTGAGGGATGTATTTTTTCTGTTTGACAAGCAACACATTTACAAATATATCTTATTACATCTCTATTGAGACCTTTCCAATAATATTTTTGTTTTATTTTATTAATCGAACTTATCGAGATCCAGGATCTTTCGCATTAAAAAGCCATTGTAAAGGCTTATGAGCAGTACACGTGCCATGATGGTGGGTGCGTTGGACTGTCATGCGAGGGGTCTTGGGTTCAATCCCTGCCTGTGCCACCTTAATTTAAAAACAAATAATTTGAGGGAGGACTGTCTCTTGCGAGGAATTGACAAATCCTTCAAGAGTAATTCTTGTCATGAAAAAGTGCTTTCTCAAATCAGCCGTTCGGATTCGGCCTAAAATTGTAGGTCCCTTCCATTCCTGACAACAGTACTCGCACGCAGAAATGGTTGAGAGTTGTAAGTCACTTGGCCCTGGCTCATAACGGACTGTTGCTCCACCCAATTTATTTTCTTAAAGGCTTATGATCAGATCGAATTACAAAATTTCTACCATATACATATGGTCTAAGAACCTTTACTGCCCATATGATTGCCAAGCATTCCTTTTCCGTTGTGAAATAGTTTTTTTTTCCGATTTACTTAATGATCTGCTTATAAATTGCAATGGCAGATCTTTTCCATTACTTTCTTGGCTCAATACTGCCCCTTAACCGTAATTGCTTGCATCAGTTGTAATAACGAATTTCTTATTACAATCTTACTTACTTACTTAAGGTGGCACTACAGTCCTGTGTGAACTAGGGCCTCACCCAACAAACTTCTCAATCTAGCTCGGTCCCTAGCTAGATGTCTCCAGTTTCGCGCTCCAAGTTGGGTGAGGTCACCTTCCACTTGTGCGCGCCACCTGATCCGCGGTCTTCCTCTACTGCGCTGTCCTGTGGGTGCGGATTCGAAGACTTTCCGGGCCGGAGCATTGGTTTCCATGCGCTCTACGTGACCCAGCCATCTTAGTCGTTGGACTTTTACTCTTCTTGCTAAGTCTACGTCACTGTACAGCCCGTACAGTTCGTCGTTCCATCTTCTCCTCAACTCCCCTTCGATGCATACGGAACCGTAGATCACACGAAGAACTTTTCTCTCGAAGCGACCCAAGGTGCTTTCATCCGCTTTTGTCATGGTCCATGCTTCTGCACCGTATAGCAGGACGGGGATGATAAGGGTCTTATATAGCAACACTTTGGTCCCTCGAGAGAGGACATTACCACTCAATTGCTTTCTTAGTCCAAAGAAACAGCGGTTAGCAAGAGTTATTCTGCGTTTGATCTCAGCGCTGGTGTTGTTTTCTGCGTTTACAGCGGAGCCTAGGTAGACGAAGTCCTTGACTACCTCAAAGTTACGTCTGTCGATTGTGACGTTTTGACCAAAACGTCGGTGTTGTATGTCCTTTCTAGACGACAGCATGTACTTTGTTTTGCCCTCATTAACCGTTAAAGCCATTTTTGCCGCCTCTGCCTCAATACTCACAAAAGCCATATTGACATCACGCTGAGTTCTTCCGATTATGTCAATGTCATCAGCATATGCCAGTTATTGGACAGACTTTTGAAAGATAGTGCCTCTAGTGTTGACGTGTGAGCTCTGCACTATTCTTTCAAGCACGATGTTAAAAAAATCGCATGACAGCGCATCACCTTGTCTAAAACCTTTTTTGACATCAAAAGGTTCTGTTAAGTTGTTTCCAACCTTTATGGAGCAGCGTGAATTCTCCATGGTCATCCTGCACAAACGGACGAGTTTGGCAGGGATGCCAAAACTAGACATGGCTCTATACAGCTCGTCCCTGTAGATGCTGTCATATGCGGCCTTGAAATCGATGAAAAGTTGGTGGGTGTCGATTTGGTGCTCTTGAGTTTTTTCCAGGATCTGCCGTAATGTGAATATTTGATCAACTGTGGACTTTCCTGGTCTAAAACCACACTGATTAGGACCTATCAGTTTGTTGACGATGGGCTTTAGACGTTCACATATTACGGCAGAAAAGATTTTATAGGCGATGTTAAGTAGACTTATTCCTCTATAGTTGGTGCAGTTTAGAGGGTCTCCTTTTTTCAGGATCGGGCAAACAATACTGAGGTTCCATTCATCGGGCATGCTCTCTTCCGACCATAGCTTACAGATAAGTTGGTGCATGCTCCTAACCAGCTTATCCTCAGCTGCTACTGAGGTTCCATTCATCGGGCATGCTCTCTTCCGACCATAGCTTACAGATAAGTTGGTGCATGCTCCTAACCAGCTTATCCTCAGCTGCTTTAAAGAGCTAGGCATTCAAGCCATTTGCTCCAGCGGCTTTATTAGACTTCAACTTAGATATGGCAATCTTTACTTCGTCTAAGACGGGAGGACGGGATTGTTGGCTTTCGTCGTCTATATCGAATGGGTCATCCTGCCTGACAGCGGAACTCAGTTCTTCGTCGCCGTTATACAGTCTGCAGAAGTGGTCCTTCCATATCCTCAGCATTGACTGCGGTTCCACTATGATGTTTCCACTTTCGTCTTTGCAGCCTTCGGTTCTAGGTTTATGTACCTGTGAATTTCGTTTCACCTGTTCATAAAACTTTCGACACTCATTCCTGCTTTTATACCTCTCAACATCTTCGACCGCACGCTTCTCATGCCCTCTCTTTTTCCTTCTGAAAAGTCGGCGTTCCTCTCGCCTCTTCTGCTCATAGAGCTCACGAGCAGCTCTCGTCCTTTTATGCAGCGCCGCTTTGCGTGCCTGTTGTTTGGCTGCATTTGCCTGCCGACATTCCTCATTAAACCAGGGGTTCCTTGTTGGTGGCTGTTTGAAACCAAGCACATCAGAGGCGGCTTCTCTGATTGCATCTTGGCAATGTTGCCACTGGTTTTCGATACATTGTGTTGGCGGCAGAGAACTTCGAGAGAGGTTACTTGTCACTCGGTCGGAAAAGGATTTGGCGATCTCTGGCGATTGTAGCCGTTCGACGTTGTATCTTCTCCCAGCACCTCCCTGTTTTGCCTTGGGTCTGGAAATCCGAAGTGCTACCCTGGCTACAACGAGGTAGTGGTCCGAGTCGATGTTAGCTCCTCGGAAAGTTCGTACATCCATAATGCTGGAAGCGTGTCTGGCGTCGATCGCAATATGGTCAATCTGGTTGACGGTAGATTGATCTGGAGAAGTCCAAGTTCCTTTGTGGATGTTGAGGTGGAAAACGCGTACTGGCTACCATGACGTTTCGCCCCGCAGCAAAATCTATGAGCCTGAATCCATTGTCGGAAGTGTTGTCGTGCAGGCTGTTTTTCCCGATTATTCTACCAAAGATGTCTTCCCTTCTTAGCTTGGCATTAAAATCGCCCAGGACTATTTTAATATCGTAGCTAGGGCACTGCTCATATGTTTTGTCTAAGAGCTCGAAGAATATATCTTTGGTGTTGTCGTCTTTCTCTTCTGTAGGGGCGTGCGCGCATATCAGGCTAATGTTGCCGAATTTAGCCTTGATGCGTATGGTCATGAGGCGCTCATTGATGCACCTATAGCTCAAGACTTCTTGCCTAAGTCTGGCTCCAATGACGAATCCGCATCCAAATAAGCGCTGTTGGTTTTCGTGGTAGCAGTCACCATAGTAAATATCGCAGTTTTTCATCCTCTTTTTGCCCGGCCCATCCCATCGTATTTCCTGGATGGCGGTGATATCTGCTTTATATCGTTCTAGGGCCTCCGCTAATTCTTCGGCCGCACGTGGTCTGTTAAGGGACCTAACATTCCACGTGCATATCCGAAGTTCGTTGTCCTTTATTCGTTTGCGTTGGTTGTCAACAGTAAATCCGTCCGTATCCGAGGCTTGTTGGTGCTTCGCAACTTTGAAAGCTTTTACGTGGCCAGGAAGTCACCCCAACGCACAACCCCCAACCTGGAGGGCCAGATCCTAAGTATAACTCCAAGGATGGGGAGCCGGATAAAACTGCTATTTACAGGCCTGATCTCCGAATAAGTCGAAGAAGCCCTATAAGGTGTTCACTAAGTAGTTCAACCTTACTGGAACTGTAGACGCCACCGTTAATTCCATCTCGGGAATTCCTCCGCTGCCGTCTGGATAAGGAGAGGTGCCTTAGTGGAAACACCTCTCCCCACCTCTCTCGTTTGCTGCCCCCAACAACTTTCCACTGGGGTTGGAACCCAATCTCCAGTTGAGGTACTAGGCACCCGATGTTCACCACGTGGAGGTGAGAGTAGGAGTTGATAGACAGAGGTTGGTTTTAAGAAAAAAACCTGTGGACGCTTGTGTCCTCTTGAATGCACATGTCTACCATTTGAACATCTGGGTATTGTAAAATTACGACATTTTTTTACGCTTCTATTGCTTCTAAAAATAAGTTGTATTGCTCCGTAGTCCAATAATTTGTTTAAAGGAAAAGCCTTCTTACTGAAATCTTTGATAAATTTCCTGTAGTAAGCTATCACCGAGGAATGATTTTATTTCTTTTTGGTTGTTTGGTGGCTTAAATTTATCGAGTGCTTCTACCTTTTGCGGATCTGGCTTAAACGCCTTTTTCTGTAATAGCATGACCTAAGTACATCTTTTTTGAGAAATTCGCATTTATTTATTCGGAGTTTTAAATTTGATCTACACAGTTGTTCAAAAACATGTATTAATTTTTGATTATGCTCGTGAGGAGTTTTTCCATAGATAACTATGTCATCTAAATAAACGAAGCACTTTACACCCTGTAGTCCACTCAGTATACTGTTCATAAGCCTCTGACAACACGCCGCGCCGGTGCGTTTTTCAACAAAAAAGGCATTTTCGTTTCATAATGCCCATTTGGAGTAGAAAAGGCAGTCTTTCCTACATCTTCCTCAGCGCATGTAATCTGATGAAAACCAGATGTAAGATCTTAAACAGAGAAATATATACCATTATCTAATTGGTCTAATATCTCACTTATATTCGGGAATGGATAGTTGTCAGCAATAGTAATTTCTTTTAAATTCTTAATTTGGTTATCTACCTCCTTTTCATGAATTTTTGGATAACGGTACGATTTAGGTTCACTATTTTTTTAACTCTAAATTTATATTCGACCAAACTCGTTGTAGTTAATTCTTAAATCACTCAGTATTTCCTCAATTCTAACATCATTCATTTCGAATGTATTGATTTCTAATAAGTCGGCATCTTCATAATCTGAATCATTTGTATTGAAATCCCCTAAAGGGTATCCAATAGCTTTGAGCTCAATGTAATGTATTTATATCTTCATCAAAATGTATTACTTTAACTAAACCTTTTCCATCACTGTGCACCAAAGTAACGCAATCTGGAAACAATATCCCATTTATCTTCGCACTGAGTATTACCATTTCACTATTTTCTGGAAATTGATTTCCCTGACCATCAGTATTATTCACTAACCTCAAAACTTCGCACCTGGGGGGTATTTGTTCCAAGTACTGCCCCGAAAATTGATATTTTCAATAAAACTTTTCTTATTTCTAGGAGATTTTTTTTGGCAAGTTCTACACTTTTTCCGAATTTGAAGAGATATTCTCGTTTTTTCTCCTAAGAGTTTTACGATCATAATCTACAATGAAAGCATTGTCTTTCAAAATATCATTGCCAATAATACCGCCATAATTACCTAAATGCTTTTTATTTATGACGTGCAATTCTAATAAGTAGTCCGAATTCCCAAAATATATAGATTTATTACATGTACCTAAACTTTTTATGTTTCCGTTCCCTATACCATTAAAATTAAGAAATTTATTTTATGTTAAGTCCTTTTCAAAAATGTTATGTACTTTTATTAAGCTTACAGCTGCTCCTGTATCTATTAACATTCTACTGCTTTTATTTTTGTAATTCATGATAGTATGAGGACTTTCTTTTACATTAAACAGCGAAATGTTGACCTCTCCAACTATTCGCTTTTGTGAAAACCCAGACCATTCTGGTTGGATAAATTGCTTGCCGTAAATGGCTGACCTCTTGTTCGTCTCCAATGAGTATGAGTATTGCTTTGGTTAATTTGTCTATCCTGCTGGATATTAGTGTATAATTATTTTGCCTGTTGTATCTGTTGCAACAGACATTAGCAACATTCTGCGTTGTAATGTTTCGCATTGTTGCGTATATTGTACGACAGTTTTATCATACTGTTGTTTTAACTGTATCAACTCTCTATGAAGTTGTTAGTTTGAATAATTTTCTTTATATACTTTGTTAAGCTCTGCTTTTAATTGACGCCTAGAGTCTATGAGCCCGTTCACACGAACCCGAATCGGATGTTTTGCCGTATCGTCGATTTTACCGTATAAGCCTGTGTCAATATAATTTAAATGATCAGACGATACGGCATTTAACTGTATACGGTAAAATTACCGATTAGGTCGATTTTGTCATTCGGTTTTGTCTCTGCAAATCGTTTTCTGTCGTACGGTAAAAGAAATCGATTCGGCTTATCGTGGCATCGTATTTATAAACAGTGCGTTCAGACGAATTGATATTTTGACCGATAGTGCGTCATTTTTCAACTTGGGTACTGTCGAATAATGTATTGCTAGTATAAAGTCGTTTTTGTGTACGAGTACGAGTACGGTGTACGGTTAAATTACCGTACCGTCTAAACACTCCAACCGAAAGACACTGAATTGAGAAAATATCCGATACGGTGAAAATATCGAATCGTGTAAACGGGCTCTAAGGTTTTGTTCATTAAAATTGACGAAGCGTTGCTGCTAATGCATGATTTGGGAAAAGGCAATAAAGATTTATGCTGAGGTTTATGCTCTTTGGCGAGCTCAAAGGCATTTTCTCAATTTTGTATAAACGAAAAAGCTTCGGAAGCTTCTCCACGGAATTAAGGGATAAATTGGATTAGAATACTTCGTGAATTATCCATTTTTACATCAGGCAAACTTTACTGTAAAAATATACGAAAATCACTCAAGTTAAACTATTGTTAATCCACAATATTAATATAATTGTATGTGTTATGCAATTATTTTATTTTCAACAATTATTATTTTGAGGATGTCTTCTTGACCTTCCTTAATTACTTTTTTGATCCTTCACGCTTTTTCCGCGAGGTATTTATAATGTTCTTCTAATTTTTCTTTACTATATATCGTTGCTGGCAACATTATAAATTAAACATTATACTATATTCTTATACTTATACTTATGCTTTTACTTATTCATTTTAATAAAACTTTGACTGTTTAATATATATATTTTTTAACTTCGAATAATTCAATCACTATGATGTTTAATTTTATGATTCGGCTGGCTGGTAAACTACACCTTTGTTCTTAATCTTCCTTGGAATTCTGGTTCTCTTCTTATTTAATAACTAGCTTTTTACCCGCGGCTTCGCCCGCAGTGGAGAAATTAAATAAGTATGAGAGATAAAGGGTAAGGGTATAATAATAGAAATGAGTCAATAGTAATAACTAAATTTTATTGCTTGGCTGAGATCAACAATTTTTAAAAATTACTACAGAGAATGAAGTTTCAACACCTTAATATATGCTTATTGAAATGCAACAACAAATGTTAAAATATATTTCACCGTAACAAAAATAAATAATTCTAGATTCTAACAATTTAAAAAAATAAAAAACTTACTTACTTACTTACTTAAGGTGTCGCTATAGTCCGGCGGACCTGGGCCTCAACCAACAAGCGTCTCCAGCCAGCTCGGTCCCTAGCTATCTGTCTCCAGTTTTGCACGCCAAGTTGGTTGAGGTCCTCTCCCACCTGCGTGCGCCACCTATGTCGCGGTCTTCCTCTACTGCGCCGTCCCTCGGGATTGGATTCGAAGACCTTCCGGGATGGAGCGTTGATGTCCATCCGCTCTACATGACCAAGCCATCTAAGCCGTTGGACTTTAATTCTGCTAACTATGTCAGTGTCGCTGTACAGCCCGTACAGTTCGTCGTTATATCTTCTCCTCCATTCTCCATCTATGCGTACGGGACCAAAAATCACCCGAAGAATTTTTCTCTCGAAGCATCCTAAGACGCTCTCATCTTTCTTTGACAGATAGGACTTTACTTCTCAATTGCCTTCTAAGTCCAAAGAAGCAGCGATTTGCAAGAGTTATTCTTCGTTTGATTTCAGCGCTGGTGTCGTTGTCTGCATTAATAGCGGTGCCTAGGGAGGCAAAGTCCTTAACTACCTCAAAGTTATAGCTGTCCATGGTGACGTTTTGTCCAAGACGTCGTCGTTCAGTGTCCTTTTTTGATGACAGCATATACTTGGTCTTGCCCTCATTGACCACTAAACCCATCTTCTTCGCTTCCGTCGCAATGCTCAAAAACGCTCCACTGACATCACGCTTTGATCTTCCAATTATGTCAATATCATCTGCGTATCCGAGTAATTGGATGGATCTTTGGAAGATTGTGCCTCTAGTGTTGACGGTTGAGTTTTATACAATTCTTTCCAGAACGATGTTGAAGAAGTCGCATGACAGTGCATCGCCTTGTCCAAACCATTTTTGACATCAAATGCATCGGTTAGATCTTTTCCGACCTTGATAGAGCAGCGTGCATTCTCCATCGTCATTCTGCACAAACGGATAAGTTTGACAGGGATGCCAAAACTAGACATTGCTCGGTAGAGCTCTTCCCTATAGATGCTGTCATACGCGGCTTTAAAATCGATAAAGAGATGGTGGGTATCGATTTGAGGCTCCTGGGTTTTTTCCAAGATAGTAGTGTGAATATTTGGTCGATAGTGGACTTTCCTGGTCTGAAGCCACACTGATAAGGACCAATCAGGTTGTTGACGAATGGCTTCAGACGTTCACATAATACGGCAGAGAGGATCTTATACGCAATGTTAAGGAAACTGATGTTTCTGTAGTTGGCGCAGTTTAGAGGGTCTCCTTTCTTATGTATCGGGCACACTATGCTGAGATTCCACTCATAGGGCATGCTTTCTTCCGACCATATTTTGCAGATGAGTTGGTTGATGCTCCGTACCAAGTCAAAGCCTGCTGCTTTGAATAGTTCGGCAGCGATGCCGTCAGCTCCAGCAGCTTTGTTTGACTTAAGTTTAGATATAGCTATCTTCACTTCGTCAAGGTCGGGTAGGCGGAATTGTTGATCTGCGTCGCCGAGGTTGAGTGGTTCTATCTCCCTTACAGCGGAATTCGGTTCGTCATCGCCGTTATATAATTTGGAGAAGTGATCTTTCCATATTCTCAGCATCGACTGCGGTTCTACTACGATGTTCCCCTGATCGTCTTTACAGGCTTCGGTTCGTGGCTAGTACCCTTGGGAGGTTTTTTTTACCTTTTGGTAAAATTTACGAACCTCATTCCTGTTGTGACATCCCTCTATCTCCTCGATCACGCGCTTCTCATGCTCTCTTTTTTTCCATCTAAGAAGCCGGTGTTCCTCTCCCCTCTTCTGCTCGTAGAGCTCGCGAGCAGCTCTAGTCCTTTTGTGCAGCGCCGTTTTGTATGCCTCTTGTTTCGCTGCGTGCGCTTGCCGGCATTCGTCGTCAAACCAGGGGTTTCGCTGTGGTGGCCGTGTGAAACATAGCACTTCAGAGGCGGCATCTCTAATGGCTGCAAGGCAATGTTGCCACTGGTTTTCAATGCTTAATGCAGGAAGCATAGGACTCCTTAAGAGGTTATTAGAGACTCGATGGGAAAAGGACATGGCAGTCTATTGCGGTTGTAGCCGTCTAACGTCGAATCTTCTCTTCCTTGTTTTGGCTTGGATCGGGATATCCGTAGCCGTACCTTGGTTACAACGAGGTAGTGGTCCGAGTCAATGTTGGCCTCTCGGAATGTTCGAATATCCTGGATACTGGAGAAGTGTCGTGCGTCGATCGCAATGTGGTCAATCTGGTTGACGGTTGATTGATCAGGAGATTTCCATGTCCCCTTGTGTATATTGAGATGCGTGAACTGCGTACTAGCTACCAGCACGTCTCGCATCGCAGCGAAATCGACCAGACTGAATCCGTTGTCGGAGGTGGTGTCGTGCAGGCTGAATCTCCCGATAATGCCACCATAGATGTCTTCTCTTCCTAGCTTGGCATCTTCTAAGACAATTTTAATGTCATAGCCAGGGCACTGCTCGTATGTCTTGTCCAAGAGCTCGAAGAATATGTCTTTGGTGTCTTCATCTTTCTCCTCTGTTGGGGCATGCGCGCATATAAGGCTTATGTTGGCGAATTAAGCCTTGATGCGGATTGTCGTGAAGCGCTCGCTCACACTGTTGAAACTCAAGACTTTTTGCCTGAGCTTAGTTATAACAACAAATCCACATACAAAAAGACGCTGTCTTTGTTCTCGGTAGCAGTCGCCGTAGTAGATGTCGCTGCCCTTTAGTTTGCGATTGCCCTGTCCATTCCATCGCACTTCTTGAATGGCGGTAATATCTGCCTTGCAGCAGTGTAGGGCTTCCGCTAATTGTTCGGCTGCACGTGGTCTGTTAAGGGACCTAACATTCCACGTACATATCCGAAGTTCGTTGTCCTTATTTCGTTTGCGTGGGTTGTCAACAGTGAATCCGTCCGTATTCGAGGCTTGTTGGTGCTTCGAAACTTAAGGTATTTTTACGTGGCCAGGAAGTCACCCCGACGGCACAACCCCCAACCTGGAGGGCCAGATCTTTAGTATAACTCCAAGGAAGAGGAGCCGGATAAACCGCTCCTTACAGGCCTGGGCTCCGAATATGTCGAAGAAGCCCTATAAGGTGTTCACAAAGTAGTTCAACCTTACTGGAACTGTAGACGCCACCGTTGATTCTATCTCGAGAATTCGTCCGCTGCCGCCTGGATAAGGAGAGGTGCCTTAGTGGGAACACCTCTCCCCCCCTCTCTCGTTTGCTGCCCCCAACAACTTTCCACTGGGGTTGGAACCCAATCTCCAGTTGAGGTACTAGGCACCCGATGTTCACCACGGAGAGGTGAGAGTAGGAGTTGATAGACAGAGGTGGGTTTTGAGAAAAACCTGTGGACGCTTGTGTCCTCTTGAATGCAGATGTCTACCATTTGAACAAAAAATAAAATACAAAGTATTAATTTAAGATGTTTTTATAGACAATGTTATAAGTTTTCCCGTCGGGTGGAAATATGTGTAAATTCCGGGCATTAGATACACGTGAACAGGCTACATAAAGTTGACCATGAGAGAAGCATGGGTTTTCTAAATGCAGTCCTACTACCTGTAATGTTTGTCCTTGATTATTGTTCATAGTAACAGCAAAGCTAAGCTTAACGGGAAACTGAACCCTTTTAAATTGGAATGGAATGTCAGTGGGAATAATTGGTATCCGAGGTATTATAACACTATTTCCCTTACCGACACCTGTTAAAATAGTAGCAATAAGTATGTTCTGTCCCAATTTTGTTATCCGAAGCTTTGTTCCATTACATAGCCGAGGAGCATCTAGATTTCGCATAAGCATTACTGGTACATTTAGTTTCAATTGAAGTTTATGTGACGGTACACCCGATAGTTCAAGTGAATTTAAAAACTCCACAGGATATGAAGTACTATGTTCCGTATCCATAATTGTATCTACTGACAAATATTCCTTCATTTCTCCTTCAACCTCGTTTAAAATGTCAGTGTTGATGCTATTTTCAATTTTATTTTTTGGTGCTAATATTGCTCTTGCACACAACCACTAATCACTATACAAATTTTGTTGGAATTCCGCAAAAACATTAGCAATGAGATCCCCATCACTTTCTACTAAATTACAAAATTCTCTTGACAGTGATATGTAGCCTTCAGCGTCAACGTCTAAACAACCATCACCAATTTTCAACAACATTTCTGCGTAAAGTCCTGAACCCACGTCATTATGAAGATGCACTCTCATATTCGTTTTCATTTGGAGTTTTTCAACTGTCGGCCATAAGCTTGATGATTTAATGCACGCTGGAATTTCATCTGCTTCGCCCTTTGAATCACTGGGAGGGTTTTGAAATCACCGGCCAATAAAACTACCATGCCTCCCATTATATCTTTAAAGCTTCTATAGCCTTCTTGTGAGACATTGTACTTTTATCCCACGCTAAAAGCTTGCATTCTCCCAGCATCCTACCTCATTAACTATTTTTACTAAAATTACACATGGGCTAATCTTCCTGTGCCAAATTCAATGGTAGTTTTTAAACGGAATGTGCCGTACGACCGCCCTTTAATAGCGTCACGGCAATACCTGACGAAGCTACAGCAACTGCCATTTTTTGGTCTTTTCTGACGGACATCTATACTAATAATATTATAAATGCGAATGTAAGTTTGTTTGTTGGGGTAAGAATTAATATCAGCGAATGAGATCTAAAACAATAAAGTAACAGCTAACCACAAAAATTACGGATAACCTCAAAACTGTGAATAGTATTATACTGCATGCAACGACAGAAGAAAATAACAATGAATATAGACAAATCAGAAACAGTTGAAACTATATTCAATTGAATTAGATATTGTCTTCACCGTCGGTAATACAGTGAGTTGGTATTACAGTATTCAGGGTTGAAACTTCATTACTACGATGCTAGATGGCGTTGAAGTAGCTAAATTTGACGATATTACATGTGTTTTGTGGGGAAATCTATCCATAGTAAAGTAGGATTTTACACGAATAACAAAAACAGTATCCATAGTGAGAATAACACCGATAAAAGTTAGAGTAGACTCTGACTATGGATAGGTTTTTGACATTTATACCATCCTCGAATGGATCTTATGTGATTTCGTTCTCAAATGTTGGTACGATTAATATTGCATTTGTATCTCGATGGCTGTGTTCGTTGAGTAGTTCTGCATTTAGAATCATGTGTGTTTCCCATTGCGGAAAAAACGAATCTATTACTGTTGATATTATTTAGTTTTTTTTAGTGAAAATGGACTAACTGGGCTTATTTTGCAAGAAAAAACAATAAAAAAGAGTTTTATGTTTTGCTATGTTTCCAAAAAAGGTTTATCTCAGTTTAGAATAGATAAATCTCAATTCAGATTCAGGTATATAAAGAATTGAGGCGAGCTTCAAGCTCCCTTCAACACCACATGTTAATGTAGAAGTCTACGAACAAACACCCTTTTTGAAGTTTTTTATTATTATTTTGACAGATCTTCTTTCAGTTGTACCAATTTTTAATTACAAAAATCTGGCCACTGCCGATAGTTTTGTTGGGAATTTCTCACTTTACTATATATGAAATGCGAACAAAACGCACGTATTTTGACAAACATTTTTCTTATTTTTCGTAAAAAAAATTATTTTTTGTTTTAATAAAAAGTATCCTATGTTACTTCTAATACCTTCAAGAGTGAATGTGCAAAGTTTCATGATGATCGGTTAAGTAGTTTTTGCGTGAAAGCGTAACAAACAAACTTACGAGTACATTCGCATTTATAATGCTAATAAGTAAGATATTTTGTTCGATTTTTTTTTTATTATCTTGTTTTTAAAATTTAATACTGTAGGTTTTTTTTATTATTATTCACTGTCAGTTGCAAACTCTTTTATAAGTTTTGATATTTTTTTTCTTATTAATATAGATAAGTTTGTACGAGCACTCATATTCGGTTCAATTCCTTCTTTTCTTTCAATCACTTTTATTATCGCAGAAGATGCTACATTCAATACGCACCTAGAAGGTATTATAGGGATTATTAATTTTGTTCCCCATTGTAATTACTTAAAATGCAGAATACGTACTTTTAACTTAAAATATTAATCGAATAAAATGTATTTATATTATGTGCAAAGCAGTGACGTGCCGTGGTGATTTGAGTAAGGTGTTCACTATTATTATTTGTACTCACAGTCAACGTCTGGCTCTCGTAGCGTGAACTTATCATCTCATTTGCGCTTTTTTCTTTTTCTTTTTTGCTTTTATTTTCTCGTGGTTAAATTTTGACAAACAAGTGTTTTTTAACCTACGGCATGGGCCCACCGCCGGGGCCGAGGAAGAAGACCGAAGGCTACTACGATGTGCTTTGTGATGACATATCGCTGGAGCCTCGGCCGAAAAAACAAAAACTTTCTAGTTTTAACGAATTCCCAGAACTACCAAACACCTCCAATCATAAAAACCCTAAATTCGTAATTATTTCTCCTACTGATCCTAAACAAACACCAATCACTTCGGTGAGTATATTCTTATTAAGAAAATTTATAGACTCAGTAAGCACTGAGTATGAAAATATATCGCAACTTCGAGATGGCAGTATTCTTATACTAGCCAAAAATAAAAAATCTGCAGATAAATTTCTTAAAATTACTAACTTGGCAAATCAATGCCCTGTGAATGTTGCCTTACACAAAACCTTAAATTCTTCAAAGGGCATAGTCTATGCTCCTTGTCTGATTAACGTCAAAGAATCAGAAATTATTTCTGAAATGAAAGCTCAAGGCGTGATTGATGTGTATAAATTTACGAAAACAATTGACAAAACTATCCAACCATCAGGCTTAGTCCTATTCACTTTTAATTTATATCAAACTCCACAAACAGTAGAAATTGGCTGGTACAAAACAAAAGTCAAAGAATATTTCCCCTCTCCAATGAGGTGCCGCAATTGTCAGCTTCTTGGTCACACCACTAAGCGATGTTCTAAAAGCACAATCTGTGAAAACTGCAATCTCCTCCCTCACAATCCCTTGGAATGTACACGCATCATGTGCGCAAACTGCCTTGACAAACACCCATTAAACTCAAAATCATGTCCAAAATATGTGCAAAGTAAGGAAACTCTAAAATCAAAACAAAAAATAAGTGCTCCATGGCTAAGGCAATACGTCTTTACAGCCAACAAACATCAACTCAAGCCTTTTCTTTAACAAAATCTTACTCCGAAAGAGCTAAACAAGCTACCGAGACCCCTCCCCTAATACCCTCCCGCAACAAACCAATTAATTCGTTACCCTCAATAGTTAACTCTCCAGATCAGACAAACAAACAACAGCAACCCAACATCATTTCAAATTCTTTCTCTTCCAATTCTTCTCCTCTTTTAGTTAAATCAGATGAGCCCATGCTCTTCAACTCTTCTTCCCAGACAAATCAAATCGAAACAAATTTACCATCCCATTTACCTCTCTCCAAATTCACCACACCAACTGACACTACACTACAATATCACACATCATCAACGATAACAACAACAACAACACCCTTATCTTCTATCCAAAATCCAACTTCTGAAAGAAATTTTTCACAAAATACCGATTCATCACAAAAAAATCAAAATTTAAATGTAACTTCTAATTCAAAAACAGATAAATATGAACCCGCATAACTCTAAGCAACTATCAGCAAACAATCCGTCGATGCCTTTACTTGCTGTGGGGAATACAGACCAATCCACCAGTGGCTGGAGCTGTCGCCTCCATAGCAAGTTCAGGCAACGACACGTACATAATCACCATAACAACAACAATACTAAATCTCTCTCCAACAATAATCTCACTATAATGCAATGGAACATGAAAGGTTTCATTAACAACGCCAACGAGCTTAATCTTTTGATCAGAGACCACATTCCAGACATAATATCCATACAAGAAACTCACTTTCCAACTCAAGCTAAACCTAAAGCACCCAAACCATACATCGGGTACTTCAGCAATCTTCCATGTAATGTCACTGCAAAGCACGGTGTTGCTTTGCTTATTAAAAATAACATTCCTCACACACACGTCCCAATTCGATCTAACATTATCGCGACAGCATTGGAAATCCGTATGGATATTAGATTCACCATCATATCAATGTACATTCCACCCGATCAAGCGTTTAGTAAAAGCGACCTTGAAAATATTATTCATCAAGTAAATCCGCCGTATATTCTTACTGGCGACGTTAACTCTTGGTCTGTTCTTTGGGGCTCCCCCAAAACTAATACACGAGGATCGATTTTCGAGGAATTTATAACTAATTCCGACCTTGCAATTCTTAACGATGGATCCCCAACCCATTTTTCTACCCACGGAACATTCACACATATTGATCTTACCTGTTGTTCGGCTGAAATTTTACCTAAAGTATGGTGGTTTATTCTAGATGATTTACATAATAGCGATCATTTCCCTATTTTTACCAAATTAGCCTTATTTTCATATACTAGCAACAGTAACAAACATATTGTAAAATATAAAACTGATCATGCTAACTGGGAAAAATTTAGAAATATAATCAATCTTAGGTTATCAAAACAGCAATATTCTTGTGTAAATAGAGAAGCCGCAGTATTACTTAAAGGTATACGTAGCGCTGCTAATGACTCTATACCCCAATCCTCACCTCTAGACTTAGAGCAGTAAAAGTTTTAACTTGGCGGGCTTTTAAGAAAAATCCTACTCAAGTTAATCTAATAGCATATAAAAAAGCCAATGCAATTTTTAGAAGGCATCTAAAGATCTGTAAATTGAATAGCTTTGAAAATTTCACAGCCCAAATTAATCCAAATACACCCACGAGCAAAGTTTGGCAAAATATAAGATCCATAACAGGCAACACAACTCCAAACGGCACTATTTGTTCAATAAATGAGATTTGTGACATTTTTGCTAACACATGGTCGGATAGCTCCAAAGACTCAAATTTTTCTTCCATCTTTAAACAAACAAAATCTGAATCCTTATAGGCTTTTCACACCAAACCCAAAACTCGGTTTTCGGCAAAAAGTTTTCGAAAACACGAAAATCGTTCACACCGAACATTTACACGTTTTCATTTGACGTTTAAATTTGTTTGAAACCGGCTATCAAATTTTGTATTGATAAAACAAATTTGTGAGTAAAAAGTTTTGTAATTTGAGAAGATTCAAATTATTTGTGAAAAAAATGAATTCTGAAAAACTGAAATTATTTTTAATATATAAAAAGAAAAATGAACAAAATATGAAGATTTTGTTAAACTTTTTTTCATCATATCAAGCCTCTATCATGAAAAAAACGTCGTTTTCTTTTGCAAATCCTGGAACTTCTAAGGAAAAGAAAAGTTTTGGTTGATGCAATTGAAAAACGTGATCGCCAAAGATATATGTGGACAAAGGTAAGCTTGTTATAACAATTCAATTAATAGGAAGCTATGTATATATTTAAATATTTGATGCAGGTACGCACCAGCACTTTTTGGGAACAGGAAATGTTAGAAAACGATGATGAGTATTTCAAACAACATTTCAGAATGAGCCGCCGAACTTTCAATAAACTCTGCAATGAACTAAAGGATCTGGAAATGCAAGATACAAACTTTAGGAAGTGTATACCATTACAAAAAAGAATAGCCATTGCAATATATACACTAGGATCATCCGCTGAATACAGGACAGTTTCAGCTATCTTTGGGGTAGGAATATCCACAGTATGCATTATTGTGACAACATTTTGTCAGGAAGTTTGGCGTGTTCTACAAAAAAAATACTTGTGTGCATATCCACTTACTGAACAAATTATTAAGGAAAATGTGAATGGTTTCGAAAAACTTGGTTTCCCTCAATGTTTTGGAGCTATTGGTATGGGTATAATTAATGTATGTTCTTAAAAGTTGTCTGAAATAATATTTTCAATTTCACTAAAGATGGTTGCCATATTGAAATCCAACCCCCTGCTCAGGATGCTGTTGATTATTATAATTATAAGGGATGGTATTCTACTGTACTACTAGCTGTGGTTGATTATCGGTAATAATCGAAATTCTACTCGGAAACTTTTCTTTAAAAATTAACTAATTCTTATATGTGTACACAGTTATAGATTTCTTTATATAAACGTCGGAAGTCCAGGGCGTTGCAATGATTCGAAGATATACGAAGATTCGTATGTGAGACAACAGCATCGGCAACCAATTTTGAAAGAAATGTCAAAAAAAATATGCGATGTGGATGTTCCTGTAGTCTTAATTGGGGATTCCGCTTTTAGGTTTTCCGAATCTTTGATGAAATCATTTCCTTTCAGTACCACAGCTTCCGAAGAAGAAAAGAACTTCAACTACGCACTTTCGAAATGTCGAAGAGTTGTTGAAAACTGTTTCGGACACCTTAAAGCAAGATTTAGGAGAATCGGAAAGGGTCTTTATAACCGAATCGATAACAGCATCTTGATTATTAAAGCATGCTGTGTCTTACATAATTTTCTGAATGTTAATAATGATGAAATCAACATCCAATGGTTGCAAAATGCAAACAATAATTCGCATAGAGAGCAACCGGAACAATCAACACAGGTAGATGATGCAAGAAATACACCTTCCATTATCCGAAATGCCATCAAAATGCAATTAGGTAAGATCACAAAATACCTATACAACAAATGTACACATACTGCACATACTTAAGTATACACACATTACATATCTACAATACGCAACATATCGACGAACGCAACGTCGCGACGCATGGTGAAGTGTTGCTTTTGTATAGCTCACACTCCACCGTCTTCTCCCATCGCGCAAAATACTTCTTGTATCTACATACATACATAATGTACATATAACATTTTCAATATACTAAAAAAACACTAAACAAACATTTATTTTAAAAACTTTATTTTTGGAACAATTTTAAAAAATTGGTGTTAAAGTTTTTTGTCTCATCGACCAAATCCTTCAATATCTCAATTTTTTTCTTTTCTAGCTCTAAAGCTTTTTCTTCAGTTTCTTTGCACTCTTTCATAAAGAGCTCTATTTTTCCTTCTATTTTATTTAAAGTGGTCTCCTTATCACTTTTCCTTTTCTTTGCAGCCCGGGGCCTTGACGGAGTAGCCCGCGAGGAACAAGATGCAGACTCGGCCGACGGAGTTTCTACATCTTCTTCGTACTGGGATGAGGAGTACCTCCTAGAGTAACCAGAAACCGCAAATGCATCTAATGATGTCTCTTCTGAAATTTAAAATAAATATGTACATAGTAAAACTTCATTGCGTTGTTTATATATTTATTAATACTTTACCTGAGGGGCGGCTGTCCTCAACAATGAAATTGTTAATTATGTGTCCACCAACAATTGTGTGGACTTTATTGAATAGAGCCCATTCTGATGGAGAACCTCCGGAAGGGCCGATGTTTGTTTTTTCTTTCCTATAAAAAAAAACAAGAATAAAAGGCAAAATAATAAATAGTGCATATGTAGACTATTGTGTACTTACCTATATTTCGTTCTGAGATTATGGATTTTTGTTCTTATCTCCTCGGAAGTGTAGTGGACCAGCCGCCCCTCAAATGCAGCCGATATTTCTTTAAAAATGTGGCAATTTTTCCGGTTGCCCCGCAGCTCAGACTCCTTTTCAGCCCAGAGTTCGAGCAGGTACTCCCCATCCTGGCTCCCCCACAGTTTCCTTTTTTTATTTTTTTTTCTTCCATATTCTGTAAATAAAAAAACAAAAAGCAATAATTCTTATTTTGTAAAGATAAATTGTATAAATAATATTACTTACCACGGCCAAATTGTTTCGATTGTTTGAATATAATTGTTTTGAACAAAATTTCAAAATAAAATATTTGTTTTGACAGCAGCCTGTTTTGTTTACATTTATTTGATCGCTGATTGTTCCGAAAGGTTTTTTTGTTTTGTTCAACTTTGAATTCCAACTAGTTTTCGAGAGGTTTTATATAAAACATGTTGTTTACGAAACCTTGTCGTTTACAAAAATGTATGGGAAAACTTGAGTTTTCGATGTAGGTTTTCGGCGAAAACCGATAATTTCTCGAAAACCGGGTTTTGGGTTTGGTGTGAAAAGCCTATTAGCCTTAACCCCAGATCACCCAACAAATTCATCCGCAAAACATATCGAAAAAGATATTTCTTTAATAGAATTTGAAAGCTGTTTGTCAAGGGTAAGCAGGAAAACACCTGGCAGAGATAAAATTTCCTACCCAATAATCAAAAACCTACCAGAAGCAGTCAAAGTTAGACTGATCGGTCTTTATAACAACATTTTAGATAAAGGAATTATACCCCAAAGTTGGAAAACAGCATGTGTTGTGCCGATTCATAAACCAAAAAAAGAAATTGATAAAGTTGACGGAAACCGTCCTATTTTCTTGCTACCATGCTTATCAAAAATTTTAGAAAAAATAATAGCCACCCGTATCCTTTGGTTGTCTGAATCAAAAAATCTTATGAGTTTAAAACAAATTGCATTCAAACCTAAAAGAGGTTGTATGGACGCTCTACTCCACCTAGATCATGTAATATCAAATTCGCTATCCGCGAGAAATCACGTTTCTATTCTAGCACTCGATTTCGAGAAAGCTTTTGATCGCCTAGGAATTCATCTCGTGTTAAAAAAAATTCTCGTGTTAATGGGGAATTGTTCCTAAAATGTTCAAATATATTAAATCCTTCCTAACCAACAGAAAATTCTGTGTCAAAATTGGCAAGACATTTTCAAAAACAGTATCCCTTGAGAATGGAATCCCCCAAGGATCTCCTCACTCGGTTATTCTCTTTGCCATCGCTTTTGATGAGCTTAGCATTTTAATATCTAAATATAAGGATTTAGATCATTGTGTCTATGCCGATGGTGCATACATTCTATGTAAACACAATGACCTTAACCAAACAAAAATAATTTTCTCCAATCTACTTAAAGAAATAACCGAATGGACTTCAATGTCCGGCTCTAAATTATCTTTAGAAAAATGTAAAACACTTCATGTTTGTCGTAAAATTAACTGTCAAAATTTAAATATATTTCTTAATAATATAAATATTGAAAATGTTGTTAATCTAAGTATACTAGGTCTTATTGTTAACAATAGATACTACTGGAAACCACACTATTACGCCCTTAAAAAATCACTAGCATCTAGGCTCAACATTATTAAGTATCTTTCCTCAAAAAAAAGCAACGTTCATGTAAACACTCTCTGTTATATCACCAAAACTTTAATACTAAGTAAGATAGATTATGCTTTAGCTATTTATGATTCTTGTCCAAAATCTACAAAAAATATATTCAAACCATGTTATCATCAAGCCGCTAGAATAAGCATTGGAGCTTACACCACAAGCCCTATCAAAAATATTCTTGTCGAAGCCGGACTACCCACAGTTGAAGAAAGATATTTAGAAATGGCACTAAAACTTACTGTCAAGTTATGTTTTCAAACTGGATCAATAATCGACAAAGATGTTGCCCTAGCTTTAAAACACAAACGACAAAGACGAATTCCTTCAGCTACAAAACACAATAAAGATGGCAAACAGTTTTGAAATTCCTTTCAAACGATTTACTAAATACACGCCTTCCACACCACCTTGGAACCTGAATACATCGTCCATCCTACTACACCTGCATGATTTTCACAAAGAATATACCAGCAATACAATTTATAAAATGTTATTTCTCGAAACATTCAATGACCTTACATCTAAAGGTTGGACATTCTTTTACACTGATGGTTCAAAAACTCCCGTTAGTACATCCTTTGCAGTAACAGCGCATGATGGATCAACTATCTTTCAAGGCATCCTTTCAAATACAGCTTCAGGATTCTCAGCCGAAGCTCAAGCCATTTATGAAGCAGTTAAAAAGTTTTCACATACTAGAGGGAAATGGAGTATCTGTTCTGATAGTCTTTCTGTTTTAAAAGCTATTTTGAACACTAAACATGAATCCATTATAATTGCTAAAATTCGAGATATGATCATAAAAACCCCTTCTAAGATCAAGCTTATGTGGACTCCTGGTCTTGTTGATATTGAAGGAAACGAACTCGCTGACAAGTCTGCGAATTTAGCCCACAACTCCCCAACATTTCTATTTGAATCTTTCACTAGAAAAGAATTTAATGGATTAAGAATAAATAAAATAAGAAATTCTCGACAGGCAGATTGGTCTCGTTATATACACCATTACCAAGAAATTAACCCCAACAGAATAAAACCAATTCCAACCAAAATCGTTATATACACCATTACCAAGAAATTAACCCCAACAGAATAAAACCAATTTTCCCTTACAATACGAAAAAGCTTAAAATAACCAATTTCATTCGGCTGCGTATTGGGCACACCCACATTACTCATCAACACCTTTTTAAAAAGGAGCCTCCCCCGATATGCCCAAAATGCAACAACTCATCACATTAAGTCATCTATTGGGTTCATGCTATCTTTCCGAAGATCCTCAAGGGACCAACCAGCACCAATATAACATCCTTCAACATCTTCAAGATCCAAATAAAAACAATTTTGAATTAATAGATACATTTCTTCTCAAACATAAAATAAAAATCTAATTACATACATATATAACCATAAATACATCAAACATACATGCAACATATTATTTTTATTATACATTTACATTATATATTATAAAACTATCAAACATAACTTATGGGTTTTTTACCCTTTTTATTAGAGTATAAAGTAATTTGATGCTAGCGCTCTTAAGAAAATTGTTAACAATAGATTTTAATTTATTGTCAATATTTATAAATAAATAAATAAATAAATATTATTATGTACAAATAATTTGCTTATTTTTAGTTTAAATTTTTTTTTCTTTTTTTGCTTTTTTTATGTTTTTATTTTAATAGTAGTATAAGTCATATTTATTTAGTAGTAAAGTTAAATTAACGGAGCCCAATAAACATTTACTTGTAGATAAGTTCGATTCAACGGGATTTCTTAAAAAACTTGTAGAACGTCATCATACAAAATATTTTTTGCTTTTATTTCCTTAAGAAATGATTTTTCAATTGAAATAATTCCCAGCTCTGACAACCTGTTCTCCAGCATTTTATTTCTGGCATATGATTTTATGCGTTTAAGTGCAGAAAAAGATCGCTCGAGAGAGCGTCAAATAGTCAAAATTAGTGAGCTTAATTTAAAAATTTCAAAAAAAGTGTCCTTAACTTTCACATTATCGAGAAGTTTTGGAATACCCTTAACGAAAATATTTTTGAATTGTGACTGTGCAAAACGGATAATATGAACTTTTAAGGCATTCAAAGGCTTCAGTTAGAATTTTTTTTTCATTTTCAGAAAATAATTCTAAAAAGTAAATTTTTTTTAATGACTCGAACCTGCTTTCCATTTGTAACGACAATGTGTCAATTATTTAAAAAAATAATTTCCGATACCTAAGTTTAAATGTATCCAGACTTTCGCCATATTTTAGAAGAGGGTCAATTATATTTTCGGCAGTTTCAAAAATGGTGAATCTAGTTTACGGTTGATTGATTAGGAGATTTCCATGTCCTCTTGTGGATACCTGAATCCGTTGTCGGAGGTGGTGTCGTGCAGGCTGAATCTCCCCATAATGCCACCAAATATGTCTTCTCTTCCTAGCTTGGCATTAAAATCTCCTAAGACAATTTTAATGTCATAGCCAGGGCACTGCTCATATGTGTTGTCCAAGAGCTCTTCTCCTCTGTTGGGGCATGCGCGCATATTAGGATTATGTTGACGAATTTAGACTTGATGCGGATTGTCGTGATGCGCTCACTCACACTGTTGAAACTCAAGACTTTTTGCCTGAGTCTAGTTCCAACAACAAATCCACACCCAAATAGACACTGTCTTTGTTCTCGGTAGCAGTAGCTGTATTACATATCGCAGTCTTTTAGTTTGCGTTTGCCCGGTCCATCCTATCGTACTTCTTGAATGGCGGTAATATCTGCCTTGCAGCAGTTTAGGGCTTCCGCTAATTGTTCGGCTGCACGTGGTCTGTTAAGGGACCTAACATTCCACGTACATATCCGAAGTTCGTTGTCCTTATTTCGTTTGCGTGGGTTGTCAACAGTGAATCCGTCCGTATCCGAGGCTTGTTGGTGCTTCGCAACTAAAGGTATTTTTACGTGGCCAGGAAGTCACCCCAACCGCTCAACCCCCAACCTGGAGGGCAAGATAATCAGTATATAACTCCAAGAAAGGGGAGCCGGATAAACCGCTCCTTACAGGCCTGGGCTTCGAATATGTCGAAGAAGCCCTATAAAGTGTTTACTAAGTAGTTCAACCTAACTGGAACTGTGGAAGCCACCGTTGATTCCATCTCGAGAATTCGTCCGCTGCCGCCTGGATAAGGAGAAGTGCCTTAGTGGAAACACCTCTCCCCCCTCTCTCGTTTGATGCCACCAACAACTTAATACTGGGGTTGGAACCCAAACTACAGTTGAGGTACTAGGCACCCGATGTTCACCGCGGGGATGTGAGAGTAGAAGTTCATAGACAGAGGTGGGTTTTGAGAAAAACCTGTGGACGCTTGTGTCCTCTTGAATGCACATGTCTACCATTTGAACATCGCGTTAATTATTTGGTCCAAAAAATAAGTCCTTATTGTGGACTGGAAGAAAAAAGCGGACAGACCGGACAAACTTAAAAGGCAAATTTTCACATCCCGGAGAAAGTTCACAGATTGTGATAAAACTAGATTCAGAACATGAGCATTGCAATGAATAAATAGAGCATGCTGAAACTCATTTCTTACTTGAGCTTGGGTTCCATTTAGCTCACCAGACATAACAGCGGCACCATCGTATGTCTGAGCCACCAATTTGGCACCCCAATTTTCAGATTTTATCAAATCAATTATTTTTTCGATATTGCATTGGCTGTACGATCTTCACTGACGTCCCAAAATTAGTAAAATCGTTCTTTTGGGAGACCATTTGAGTCTACATATCGGAAAACCACATATAATTGACACTTTTTTGTGATATCTGTGGTTTCATCCAACATAACAGAAAGAAAATTTGCAGCATCATTCTGCATTGATGAAATCATTTTGAATGTTGTTATATGTTCCTTTAAAAACCGTTGCCGATTTTAAATGATTTTCTGGTTTAGAGTCATATTTGGCTATTAGATTTAAAAGCTCAACATAGTTTCCCTTGTTATCTGACTCCTCGCGTTCATCATTACCCCTGAACGCTAGCTCTTGAGAGCCCAAAACTTACCGGTTTTCGGACACTTCTTCGTTATGACAAGGTACCGATATATATTTTTTTGTGCATCAAGCAACAAGTCTATGCGGGTGTTGCCAAAAGTTTTCAACGCTACACTAGAATTGATATGGGTTTGAGAAACTATATGTTTGTTTGCTGCTACGGTCAAATGATTTAGATCTGAGTAACCCGTAGACTACACATCCCTTTCGTGGCTACTTGCAAAAAGCAAGCAAGGCCAGCAAAACAATTTATTTAAACCACACAACCATAAATTGGACTCGTACTGTCTTACCTGGAAGTATCTATTAAATGTTTTATTTTTTGTTGCATTTATTGAAATTAAATTTGAAAGAGGTGGTATTGGCCTTCCAAAATTTATCGCCTCTGTTTTTTCCATGGGCGTAAGCTGCGAAAATGGCATTCCAGTAATTTTTTAATGATGCACCTGCAATTCATTAAATTATCATTCATTTTGACCTCGAAAAACGATCTTTTCATTCTAAAGTCCAGAATGAGAATGAGTAATGGGAATAAAATAATAAATTAGAATTCAGAGAGATGAAGCATGCAACACTGAAAACATAAACTCTAACTCTTCCCTTGTGTGTGGTACACTTATATGCTCTTTCTTAAGTATCGTCTTCGTTTAGAGTTCACTCTCTCTCTCTCGATGCAAAATAGAGAATGGTATGCTCATAGAAGTTGAACACCAAATGACCAAACTAATTTATTTCCTTTTCTGTTCATTCGAATGAAGGACTGCGGTGGTGCACTCGATGAAGGTGAACACCTACCCATAGACACACCATATAAAGACCGGAAACTAATCTGTCATTCTGGTTTGCCTACAAGCTGAAACGTCAACTTACACGCACAGTTAGGTCTAACATCAATTCACCACTGCTAACATCAATTCACCACCCTCTAAAGTAAATTCACCACGACAATAAGGAAAAGTGATGAGAAATTCTTTAGGGGAGGCACCTAGTGGCTACGGCTACATTAGCTTTTGCATTTTTTGGGAAGAGTACGATAACTCATGCGACAAAGTTTGATGACGGATTTGTATAGAACAGTTAAAAACAAGCATTTCTTACTATGGGAGGGGGTCTGTTTCCCCCCATTTAGGAGGTATGTAAGTTAAATGAAAAAAAAATAATGGTAATACTTACAACTAAGTTTTATAAATTTTTCAAAGCCAACACTTTCTCGTCTAATAGCTTTTTTTTAAATCAAGTCAAAACTATGCAAATTAGAATAGTGCGTTGAGATATTACATTTTTAAATAAATATTTATTAATTCAAACATCACAGATGCCAAATCGAAAAACATTTTTGCTGTTAACTGTCATTAAATATGTTGGTGTCACGGTAAAAATTACCGCGACAAGAACCATTCTCTCCGTCATCCAAATACTTGTTCCTCCCTCCTCCATTCCTACATGTGTTTCCTTCAATCTACTAAGAGAGAGAGGGGCAGCCATGGTCCATCAGCCATCGGTTCACTCTCTCAGTACTTTGGAAAGAAACATAATCATTGATGTCGATTTTCCACTTTAACTAAGGTGGCAGACGGGCGGTCTTGTCAAATACTAAGAACGGGTGACAGCCAGTCCCCAAAAAAGGAGCATAATTACCACCATAAGTGTCAGACGGATGGTCTGACTGCAGCAAACCAAAATTGGCACGGTCGACACTTGGTCTCCAAATGCCGAAGTTACTCCATGGGAGAATGGCTTCAAGCCCAACTTTTACACCCTCATTATAATTAAATGTACAAGATGGAACGATAACGTAAGTCCCTATTTTCCAAATCTGCGCGAAAGTCAAACGAAATAACTTAAAAACGCGTGTAGCGAACTTCTGCCACATTTCTCTTCCCACAATTGGTTTTAATCGAAACTTATTAATTTCCATCAAGTTTCCACAATTAAAATTGTTTTTCTGGGAAAGATCGGTGGGGAAAAATGCAAAGTGTGAATAATCAAATTTCTTGAGTTCCAAGGTTTTTTCTTTCATTCAAAATTGAATCGGGGATGTTAGGTGGCTGAATGCACCCACTGCATTCCCGCACTCTACAAGTCAGAGTAGAGCGCGGCGAATTCAGGGGTGACTTGCATTAAGCTGCGGAGATTAAAGTGCGAGTAAGAGAAGACTACTGGGTTTGCAACTGCGTTGGCACACTCACGCAAACAAGCTGAGCGTTGCTGAAAAGATGACGCGACCGAAACCCAAGTCACTGAGTTGCTGAAAGCACTGGGTATTTGAAGAAAAAGGGTTCATACAGGCTTGGAAAAAGCCTTGGAACTCACTTTTTGGTAAGCTACGAAATCGAAGAGATCGAAATAAAAGTAAATTTTGGAAGAAAGAAATTTGATTGAAAAAAAAATAATAAAATTTGAAGAAGTGTTTTGAAAATTTGAAAAAAAATTTGAATAATTTTGGAGATTTGGTGGGAGATACAGGAGAGGAAAATTGGTTAAGGAAGGAAGGGAAATCTGGCAGGAGAAATAAGCTAAGTATAATAGTTTGGTTTATTTGATTAAAAATTATTTCCGTTGAATAACATTATTTCGTTATCGAGACATTGTTCAAAAAAAATGATCGTTTGGCTTTGGCTGTTCGCTTTATTTCCGAAAATTACGGAACTCGTGACCCGCTTAAAATAAAACCGTTAACATTTTTTTTTCGGGACTAAACGTTACCGGTCCATCTTATCTTTCCTGAATAACGATTTGTTTCTTTGTTTAAAAGATCCTGGGTTTTAGCCCTACTTAATTGCAAGGTTTCCCAGGCAATTTACTTAACAATAAATATTTTGAAAATTAATACCAAGACTTAATCTTTTATTGAAACTTCTTTCACCGTCGGTTTCGCTCCGAAGGTTTGCAATTTCCTTAATTATAAAAAAAAATTGCTGGCGCCCTATTTCTCAATTTCAGGATAGACACCCCTGTGGTCACCGATATTTTTATATTCTCATCAATTTAATTGATCACCTACGATATCATCTCAATCAGGATATCAATTTATTCACTGAACCCACCCTAAGCTGAGTGGCCGGAGATATCAGCATCATACGTGCTGAATGTGCTAAATTTTTTTCTACGACCTTCTTTACGTTATAGGTTCTAGTCTTCGTCGTAGGTTCGTTCGAGATCGTCGTGGTCGTAGTCGTGGTCGCCGTCGTCGTCGTCGTCGTCGCGTCGCGTAAGAAAAATTTTAGCAACCATTTGTCGCCCAACGTGGGGCTTTATAATCTAATAGAAAAACAAAAATACGGTATTAAATACCTACCTATTGATAGTTGAAAAAGAAACAAAATCGTGTTATACATAGGAGTGCAATTGTGTTTTTTTTTCTGGCCATAATTTTTTATAGGTACATAATTATAATAAATGTGTTATCGTGGAATTCATGTAAGTTATTCCATTGTTATTCCAAATTTGCGTTCATATAAAAATATATATACATACATATAATTATACATTTAATATTTTATCTCATATTTCCTATTATATATAACGAACCTAACTTCTTGTAAAATCATTTAGTTTAAACGGTAAAGCACGGTTAAGTTTTTCAAGGGGAAATCGCATTCGCAAAAACAAAACTGCATAATATTATATAAGTTAACGCCAAATAAGCTGGAAAGCAGAGCTTCGCGTGGGAAACTAACTAGGGCAACATTTCACACGAGCTTCATCATTTCTGCTGACCTAGCGTCGGCAACAGCGGATGCACCGGACACTCACCTGTGGCAGTAGGTGACTTTAGAATTAAGAATTGAATTGTAATTTAGTTTAAGTTTGACTCTCGAAGAATAAAGATATTTTTTTTAAAAGAAAATAACTAAGGAAAATATAATTGGCGCCCAACCAAGTGTGGCTTTGCATAAGACATTAAGTGCTCGCGTAAGACGACGTTAAGTACCTCGCCGCGTGTGTTAAGTCAGTGCTCGCATAAGACGACGTTAAGTACCTCGCCGCGACTAAGCCAACACGAACCCACAACAAGAACTAGATCATATCAGGATTCTATAGAAACACTGAGGCTCACGAAGGAGTGTGTTGAAAGATACCCTAGTAGCAGTCAAGCAGTACAGCAGTGCAAACAGGACGAATGTTTTTCACACCAGCGGGAGTTATAACGTTCCTGGTTCTATTAGAGTAAGACTTAGTATTTAAGAAACTATTTTAATTTTTATAATACTATTTTTATCCAAAAGAAAATTAATATAAAAAAAATTAAGTGAATCCAAAAGCAAATCTTTATAAGAAATTAAGTAAATCCAAAAGCAAATTATTATAAAAAAATTAAGTGAATCCAAAAGCAAATTACTATACTACTATTTAAGAAATTAAGTGAATTCAAAAACAAATTAATTAAGAAGCAATTAATTAGAAAAAAATTAAAAAAAATTCAATTAATCCTAAACTGTACCGGTGAAACTAATATCAAGTGAACATATTTAAATAATTCTAATCATGGCTCCTCCGAATGATCAACCACAACAACCAGGTGTTGCTACACCTGCTTTGCAAAATTTAATATCAGCAATGATAACTCAAGCCATGCAACGGGAAGGTAGACAATTAGTCTACTCGATTATGAATCCCAATGCGGATCAGTTTGGAGGCATCGATCAAGGTATAAACCAAGATCAGATGGCAAACATTGGTGAAATGGACAAGCTTCCAGATATAGTACGAAGCCTACGCGAGTTCTCAGGGCAACCTGGCGAATTCAGTTCATGGCGCAAAAGCGTAGAAAGGGTCCTCAAAATTTACGAACCCCTTAGAGGATCTCCCAAATACTTCGGCATAATTAATGTCATTCGAAACAAAATCGTTGGTCATGCCGACCATATACTAGAATCATACAATACTCCATTGAATTGGAACAATATCTCAAGATGCTTGACCCTGCACTATGCAGACAAGAGAGATTTAGGAACGCTCGAGTACCAAATGACATCATTGGTACAAGGCAATGAATCTGTACAAGAATTCTATCATTCAGTGTATGAACACCTTTCACTGATATTAAATAAAATATCTGCTATGGAAGTCAGTGGAGAAGCACTTAATCTTTTAATGCATTCATACAGAGAAAAGGCACTCGATACCTTTATTCGAGGCCTTAAAGGAGATCTACCTAGACTCTTGGGCATTCGAGAGCCCTCTGATCTACCTCAAGCCCTTCATCTTTGTATGAAACTTGAGAATCAAACCTTTCAGCAGCAATATGCTGCTGCTACAAATAATAATGTTAGAAAAATGCAACCTGTTCCTCCTCCAATTTTATCTTTTCCACCTCAAATACCACCCAGGGGACAAATTCCAATTCGTTATCAAGGTAATATCCGATTCAATAATTATCAACCCAAATTAAATCCTCTCCAAGCTAACTATCCTCAATACACTCAACCAAGACCGAATTTACCACAAAAACCTACCCAACAATCCTTTTATCGTCCTCAAGTTCAACAACCCTTTTATCGTCCTCAATTTACTAACAATACCAAATACCAACAGCCCGAACCAATGGATACTTCCACTATTAAAACAAATAATTTTAATTATATGAACAGGCCATCAGCTCCTAAAAGACCAAACAATCCCCCTTCTCAACAAATACATCCCAATAAATTACAAAGAAATTTTCATGTGAACACCTCTCCAACTGATCCAACTGAGGAACAACAATACGAACAAACCATTCAAAACGAAGATCAATGTCACGATCAAACTTTGCAAGAATACGTAGAACATTATCCACAAGATTATTCTGAAACTTTTCCACAACAAGATACAGACGATTCCTACAACCAGCAATCATTAGAATTTAGTGATATCCATTTTTTAGACTGAGCAGTTCCTCTCTTCCATATTTTGAGTGTAAAACGAAGAGTGGAACTATACTCAAAATTCTAATAGATACCGGATCAAATAAGAATTATATTCAACCTTCTTTGGTACCAAACCCTCGAACTAATGAGACAAATTTCTACGCGAACTCTATAGGAGGAAATGTTAAAATTACGCAACACACATTTTTGAACCTTTTCGGCCTTAACGAATGTCTGACAAAAAAAAATAATAACATTCTCCATGCCGCACTACATCTTAAGAAACAAAAACAACTTTTCTCCGTGTTTACAATGCGTGGATTGGTATATATTAAACGTCACTCAAATGATGCACCAGCCAAGGTTGAGAACATTGGTGAATTGAATAGCATTGCCATCCTCCAAACATGATTGCAGCTTTAACAAACCAAACTATTTTCGAACATTGTTATTTAAATTTTTATATTATTTTCCTTTATTTTGAATTGTCTATGTTGAATTTCCTTATTATTAAAACACTTTGCTTTTTAAATTTATAATAATATTTCTTATTTTAATTTAATTTCAAATTTTCTTCATAAACTTTTGTCGGTCTATTTATTTGAATTTTCTTTTTTACAGTTTTGTTGTGTATAATGAATAACTCAAGTAATTTGCATTCTATGGTTAGGGTCCTGAGTAAGCAGAAATGTGGTCTTAGGGTTTGTCATATAAATGCTCAAAGTTTGTTACCGAAAATTGACGAGTTTCGTGACATTTTTATTAATTCAGATGTAGATGTTATTTGTGTTACTGAAACATGGTTAAGAGATGATATTGGTGACGAGTTGTGTTTTGTTGGGGGCTACCGCATTTTTAGGAACAATAGAGCAGATCGTGTTGGTGGTGGTGTGGCAATATATATAAAATCTTCTATAAAATCTAAACTAAAGTTTTCTTCTGAGAGAGGTAGTCCTATTGAATATTTATTCGTTGAGGTTTTTGGAAGCGAAAGCAATCTACTTTTAGGAGCAATTTATAGGCCAAATAAGCATATAGAACTTTCACAATTTTCTGAACTTATGCAGCAGTTTAATTTCTCAACAGGCGCCACAAAGCTCATATATTCATATTTAAACAATAGAAAGCAAGCAGTCCAAGCTGATGACAGTTTGTCCAATTTTCTACCAACGTTATCTGGCGTTCCTCAAGGATCGATACTGGGTCCTTTACTATTCTCAATGTATGTAAATGAACTACCATCTTTGATCGATAATAGTTCCTGCCACTTGTATGCCGATGACGTCCAACTATATCTAAGCTGCCCTCTCGGACTTATTGACAATGGAGTCTCCAATGTCAATGAGGACCTTGAGAAAATTTTAAATTGGTCCCATTTAAATGGTCTTTTTTTGAATCCGAAGAAATCTAAATGCTTAGTTATCTCAAGAAAGAACTTAGATCTTGTTTACTTTCCTCAAATTATGTTAAGTAATGGTCCAATCGAATACGTACAGACTGCAAAGAACCTTGGCGTTACATTTAATCGATATTTGACTTGGGACGATCACATAAACGGACTTGTCGGCAAAATGTATGGTGCTCTACGTACACTTTGGGTAACCCAGTATTTTACGCCAGTAAAAACACGAATACTGCTAGCAAAGACCTTGCTTATACCTATTTTGATTTATGGATGTGAGTTATATTGCAACTGTAGATATGATAGTAAACGCAAACTTAACACTGCTTTTAATAATATCGTTCGCTATGCTTTTGGTTTACGTAGGTATGACAGAATATCTAATTATTCTTCCCTGTTATTAAATATGCCCTTGGAAAATTATGTAAAACTTCGTTGTTTAATCCTCCTCTCCGATATATTGCACACACAACAACCACAATATTGTTTTGACAGAATATGTTTCCCCACCTCTAACAGGACTCGTCAACTAGTTCACCCTCGCTATACATGCTTAACTTCTGAGCGTCAATTTTTTGTAAATTCAGTTCGCCTCTGGAACTCCCTTCCACGCTTTATTAAAGAAAATCAAAACACAACAAGACTTAAAAAGGACTTAATAAATTACTTTTCAATTTAAAATTATATTACATACTTACATAGACCGTATAGAAAGTTATTAAACTTTTCATATTATAATAATAATCATAATATAAATAATAGTAATGTCATTTAATTATAATAATTACATTGTCATTCTCATTTATAAGCTTGTTACTACCTTATAAGATATTGTATCTTACAGTTACTAAGCGTTCAAAATATAATAAATAAATAAATAATAAATAAACGACATTAAATTAAAATTTTTCCTCATGCCTGAATTAAAATCGTTTCACGCCATTCTAGGAAACGATAGCCTAAAAGAAATCTCGGCAGTTATTCATATAAAAGACAATTTTATGATTGTCAAAAATAGAATCAAAATCAAAATTAAACAGCTAAAAAGTCATTCAGTTAATACTATCAATATCAGGACGAACCATATGTCTGACGTACAAAAGACAATGATTCAAAAAGCAATTGACGAATTTCCTAGACTTTTTGATGACCCGGATAATAAACTTTTATGTACTACAAACGTCAAAGGAGAAATAAGAACAACTACAGAAACTCCTATTTATTCTAAATTTTATCCTTACCCAATGTCACTTAAAGAAGAAGTCGAAAAACAGGTACAGACACTATTACAAGATGGCATAATCAGGCGATCAAGATCTCCGTACAATTCTCCTGTTTGGATTGTACCGAAAAAAACCGATTCATCTGGAAATAAAAAATTCAGATTAGTCATAGATTACCGAAAGTTAAACTCAATCACCATAGCCGATCGCTACCCCATCCCGGAAATCAATGAGGTTTTAGCCAATCTCGGAAAAAATTCTTGGTTTTCTGTTCTTGACCTTAAAAGCGGATTCCATCAAATCCCTTTGAAGGAAAAAGACATGGAAAAAACTGCATTTTCTGTTAACCACGGAAAATACGAGTTTACCAGGTTACCATTCGGACTAAAAAACGCCCCTTCAATCTTTCAAAGGGCTTTAGACGATATACTTCGTGACTTTATCGGGAAAATTTGTTACGTGTATATCGACGATATTATAATCTTTAGTCCAGATGAAAATACACATTTCGAAAATATTTGTAAAATCTTTAAAACACTTAATGAAGCAAATATGAAAGTTCAAATCGATAAGTGTGAGTTCTTTAAAGAAGAACTAGAATTTTTGGGTTTTGTTGTTTCTTCTAAAGGTATTAAGACCAATCCGGAAAAAGTAAGCGCAATCAAAAACTTTCCACCTCCAAGAACTCTAAAGGAATTAAGATCCTTTCTTGGCATGTCAGGTTATTACCGTCGGTTTGTCAAAGACTATGCGAAAATCGCAAAGCCCCTGACATCCCTTTTAAGAGGGGAGGATGGACGCGTGTCAAAAAATATATCAAGTAAAAACCCAATACATCTAAATGAAGAGTCCTATGAAGCCTTTAATAAAATCAAGAGATCTTTAATGTCAGAAGACATAATTTTAAGTTACCCCGATTTCAGTTTACCCCTCGAACTTACAACTGATGCCTCAGATCACGCTATAGGCGCTGTGCTGTCCCAAAAAAATAGACCAATCACCTTTATATCTAGGACTTTGAAAGAAACCGAAGAAAGTTATGCCACGAATGAGAAAGAAAATGCTCGCTATCGTGTGGGCTTTGAATTCATTAAGAAATTACCTGTACGGTTCTGCGAAAGTTATAATCTTTACCGATCACCAGCCGTTAACTTACGCACTTAGTAAAAACACAAAACTAAAACGCTGGAAAGCTCAACTCGAAGAATACAATTATGAGTTGAAATACAAGCCTGGAAGTACTAATGTTGTGGCGGATGCTCTATCCAGACCACCACTAGCTACCCAAGCACAATGTAATTCTCTAACCCCAACCATTCATAGCGATGAATCATCGAGTCATGGACTCATTTATAGTGTGGAATCACCTATAAATTGTTTTAAAAATCAAATTTTTCTGTTAGAAGGTACACCTCCCAGCCAAAACTTCCAAATAATATTTCCAACCTACCATAGACATACTATTACAGAGCCCAATTACTCCGAATCGAACTTAGTCCAAATCTTAAAGAAAATCCTTAATCCATCCGTAACTAATGGAATTAAAACAACTGAACACATTATGGGTATGATACAAAACATTTACAAAGATAATTTCAGTTCAATCAAAATTCGATTTACACAACTTCTAGTACAAGATATTGTGAACGAACAGGATCAAGAAAATCTAGTTATTGAAGAACACAATCGTGCTCATAGGAACCAAAGAGAAAACAGAGCACAAATTTTGGAAAAATATTTCTTTCCTTCATTAAGTAAAAAATTAAAAAAATTTACCAAAACATGCCTTATTTGCAAACAGAATAAATACGAAAGACACCCGAATAAAGTTCCGATACAACCAACTCCAATTCCTAGATATCCTGGAGAAATTATACATATCGACATCTTTTCTACAGAAGGAAAATTAGTAATAACTGCAATAGACAAATTCTCTAAATATGTGGTAACAAAACTAATCAAGTCAATAGTTTGCGACAACGAAAAATCTTTTAGCTCATCATCGCTGCTATTCATGTTACAAAACGAGTTTGGAATACAAGTTTTCACCACACCCCCTTATACAAGTACCTCTAATGGACAAATAGAGAGATTTCATTCAACTCTCGGTTAAATTATGAGATGCCTGAAGGCAGAGAAAATCTATGAATCGTTCACAGAACTTTTAGAAGCCTCCGTCCATGCCTACAATTCTTCCGTGCACTCTGTGACGAAGAAAAAACCCATTGATATATTTTTCAGTAAAAACACTACAAGTACAGCTCAGGTAGAAGACGCACGTATCAAAAATATTGAAAAATTAGAGTCAAAACAAAAAAACGATTTAGCATACCATAACAAAAGAAAATCTGACTTAAAAACTTATAACCCTGGAGACACTATTTTCATAAAGGTAAACAAACGATTAGGATCCAAACTTTCGGCACGTTACAAAAAAGAAAAGGTTAAAGAAAATAGATCTACCACAATTTTAACAGAATCAGGAAAAGTTGTTCACAAATCGAACATTAGAAACTAATTTTCATATCCTAAAATCCAAACCCTATTCATTTCCCTTTATCCCACAGATACCTAATAAAACCAATCCAAGGAACCGTTAACATCCTAGACTATTCCAACTCACCCATCATTATCCTAAATAACGGAAAGGCCAAAATCTCTGAAGGAAACTTTAAGCTTATCCACACCGTCAAACTGACTCCATACGAAAACTTCGTTTCAAAAGCACAAAATGTTTTTCTCAAACAAATTCCAAAAAATAACCCTTATTTTCCAATTATTCACCACGAAATAGAACAAATTCAAAATATCATCCAAAATCTTAAAGTTAGTAGAACAAAACGATCATTAGACTTCATCGGAACAGGATGGAAATGGATTGCGGGATCACCCGACCACAATGATTTTACCATTCTTAAAAATAAAATAAATAATGTAATAGATAACAACAACGAACAGATAATAATAAATGAAGAGTACAAGAAAAGAATAAATTTACTAACTAATGTAACGAATGAAATTATTAACACTATAAGGAAAGACAGTACTATCGAATATCAAAATAATGTAATATTACTATTTAAGATAAAACTCATTAAAGAAGAATTAACGAACATTATTTATGCAATTGAACTTGCTAAGCAAAATATTGTGAATTCTAACATTATGTCAAAAAATGAATTAAATGTTATATTAGATAAAATGGATAAAGAAACATTACCATTTATAAATATAGAACAAGCACTTAAATTTGCTGATGTCAAAATTGCATCCAATTCAGAAAATTTACTCTATATCATAAGTATCCCAAAAACAAATAAAATGCACGACTGGGTCGCACGAACTTGCTCCTGTATGCAAAGAGTCTGTTTAAAAAAGTATTTATATGAGATTTAAAAATATACCTGTAAAATAAGTTTGGCTTCAAAGATATAAATGCCATTTGAATTGTCAAAAAAACCGCACGATCTTTGTATATAAAAACCATAGTACTCTCATGAGCAGAAACTTTTAGGGCGACCAGATGCCGAGTCGTTGGCGTGGCGTTAGTATCGAAAGTGGAGAAATTCAGCTTGAGCGAGAGAAAAATAGTATTCCCATTCCCATAAGCAGCCAGCAGAATAAGGGAGATAAGTAATTTTCGACCCAAAAAGTCAACAAAATTTCCTTCATTTAATTTGAGTCTATCCTCGTATATGTTTTCACATAAAGAGCTTCCATATGAAGATTGATGAATTTGTTTTTGTTTTATTTATATCAACGCACTTTATATAACAAACAAAATGGCTTAATATTGTATCTAATAAGGGGATGAAACAAACTTTTGTATGCATAAGTCAGCTGTTTAGGATCTTTTACCGATATTTGTTTTTATTTATGTACATTCATAAGTCTTGTTTTACTTGTGTACGATCCTTGTATATGAAAAATGGTTTCTATTACCTATAAAGCTACAATGCGATTCATATAGATTCAACTTGTTCCTTAAAAGCTTTTTTCCTTTAGATAGCTTTATTGTAATTTCATATTAGAAGAACCATGATGGAAAATAAATAAGATAAGAAAGAGGCAGACCATGAATGTTTAAATTGTAAGGCGATCGCCTATTGGTTGTGTAGTTAGGTAGCAGGTAGATGTCTAAAACGTTCAGTCTATTTTTTCACTAAAGTTTTAAAAAACAAGCATACGAACAAGTACAAGAAATTGCTGTTCATGTGTTGTTTACAGTCAGGCTCTTGTGCGTTTTGGATTTTAGTTAAGAAGTGACACGTAAGCAGTAGTTGTAGAAGTTGTAATACCTTTATAAATAGGTTGGTACAATGTGTATGCGTTGAAAAAGTGTTTCTAATAGAAAATACTCTCTCTCGCCAGTTTCTTTAACTTGTAGGTACTAAGTAGGTATTTATTTTTTTATATAGGCGAAGGCCAGTAAATCATGTGTGAAACAACCTTATTCGTAAAGAATAATATTTTAAAAACACATAGGTAGGTATACAAAGTTACCAAGATAATACTTCTTGATAGACTCTTTAAAATAGATTGTTGATTAAATATATCATATAAATGTGTACCAAATGCATTAATTTGGATGAAAGATAGGAATGTATTTACAATTTTGTCAAAATAATGCGCTCTTTCGGGCTCATGCACAGTTAAAATAATTTAAAAATAATATTTTAAGATTCAAAATTTTACCTGAAAAATAAGTTTGTCTTCAAAAATTTTAATGCCATTTTATGAATAAAAAAACCGTTGATTTTTCAAATTTTTATTTTGAAAATCGTTAGAGCGGTTTTTTTTTAAATTAATTTTTTATATATAAAATTTTCCAATTTTGTTCTAAAAATATTTTTGGTATGCAGTTGTTTAGCGATTGTAAATATACGTCTTAAGTTTGAATTTCGTAAAAAATTGTTGACCCGTTTTTGAGATATAGAGTTTTGAAAAATAAAAATTCAATATTTTTTAAAAAATGCAAACAATTAAAAATTGCATTTTTGTTAATCAAATATTGTTAAGGCAATATAGGAGCTTATTCAGAAAAAAAATTATTTAAATCAGTTCATAAGTTGCTGAGAAAATTAAAAAAACAAAATAACGGTTCTATGAGCGGTACCTTTCCTGAGCAATACAAAAATATGGTTTTCTTATAAAAAGAAGCCACGTTAAAAAATAAAATTTTAGAGAAAATTAAAAAAAAATCTATCGGTTTGTTTTTGAGAAAATTTGAATTTTCGGTTTTTGACCAAAAAAATTGTATGGGGGCCACTGTTAGTTTTGATCTTAAAAAAAAAATTTAAAAAACGCCTAACGCGAATCTGCCCAAAACCTTAACTTCCAAGTTTGGACTCCATCGACCCAACGGTTTAGGCTGTAGGAGCGTGGACAGACAGACAAAACCGACCGGACGGAATCGCGGGACCCACTTTTTTCGACTTCTCTACCATCGTAATATCATGTTTGATTAAAATCTCGAGTTCGAAATTTTGCACGAATGCAAAACTTGCCATATAGTTCCTATATGTCGCAAGTAAAAAAGAAATATATGAAAAATTAGTTGTAATTCCAATGAAAAAGAAAAACGGTCTAATAAACAAAATATCTCATAGAAATATGTTAAGAAATCATAATAAGGTATATGGTATAATAAATAATTGTAAACAAATTGAAGATATTACTCTTTGTAAACAAACCGATTTATTAGATTTAAATAGTAATAAGTGTATAATAGGCTTATTAGAAAATAAAAATGCATCATGCAACTCCACAAATAGCCAACATATTGCTCAGGTCGAGGAAGTATCAGCAGGACTTGTCATCCTTAATCAATTTAACGGTACAATCGAAGCTAATAACCACACGCAATCGCTCAACGGAAACTACTTAGTCAAATTCCACAACGAAACAATAATGATCAATAACCAAAAGTACGCTGCTCAAGAAATTGTCAATATTCAAGCTTTGCCCCCAACATTACATCCAACTTATTCAGACCTTGCAGTAGAGGAAGTCCTATCGCTGGAACTTATGAAAGAATTGCATACGAAAAACACACAGCATCTCACCAAGATACAGCTAGAAAAAAACGTACACCAGATAACAACCTACCTCATATTTGTAGTCGTATTTATCGTCATCATATTTGTGCGATACAAATCCAGGACATCCAACAGTAATCCGATAACAACACAACCTATAATAACGATAACAAATCAAGGTGAAACCCATCTATTATCACCACCATCCTTACAAAAATATCCCAGTCTTTACAATATCCTGTAAAAATGCGAGGACGCATTATTTTAAGACGGGAGGAGTTAACGCCAAATAAGCTGGAAAGCAGAGCTTCGCGTGGGAAACTAACTAGGGCAACATTTCACACGAGCTTCATCATTTCTGCTGACCTAGCGTCGGCAACAGCGGATGCACCGGACACTCACCTGTGGCAATAGGTGACTTTAGAATTAAGAATTGAATTGTAATTTAGTTTAAGTTTGACTCTCGAAGAATAAAGATATTTTTTTTAAAAGAAAATAACTAAGGAAAATATAATTTATACATACATACATACATAGTTGTTTCTTTGAACAGGATCGTAATTTGCACGTTATATCGTTTGTTTTGAATTTTTTCTTGAGTGTTTTTGCTTTGGGGAAGCAAGGGAGTGAGAATCTACAAAAAAAAAGGTACCAGTGTAGCTTTCATTGGGAAAAATATTTATTCCTGACGGATTTACTCTTCATTTATTGTACCTTAGTTAAGTGAAAATAAATTAGTGAAAAAAGAGCTACCCGTGTTTTAGATTGTGAATTATAGGAAATTTAGATTTCGGTACAGCTCGGACGGAGCTGTCAAAGTGAAAATTTTGTTTATCTTCGAAGTGGAGTTAGGGTGATAATTCTACTTCGAGCCAATAGGAATTTTTTTTTTGTTATCGAATAGGTACCTAGTTAGTTGAGTGTTTTTTTTGTTGTTTTGATTTTAAAAGTGACTTTTGGTTGTAAATTGGTTTGACTATATTATTGTGGTGAACTCATTAAATTTTTCGATTCTTTTTTTCTTTTGTGAAAAAGGTGGTAGTTTTAATTGAAAATATTTTTGATACGGATTTTTCTAAGATTGGTGTGACCAAATTAGTTGAGTTTTGTTGTTTTGATTTTAAAAGTGGCTTTTGGTTGTAAATTGGTTTGACTATATTATTGTGGTGAACTCATTAAATTTTTCGATTCTTTTTTTTCTTTTGTGAAAAAGTGGTAGTTTTAATTGAAAATATTTTTGATACGGATTTTTCTAAGATTGGTGTGACCAAATTAGTTGAGTTTTGTTGTTTTGATTTTAAAAGTGGCTTTTGGTTGTAAATTGGTTTGACTATATTATTGTGGTGAACTCATTAAATTTTTCGATTCTTTTTTTTCTTTTGTGAAAAAGTGGTAGTTTTAATTGAAAATATTTTTGATACGGATTTTTCTAAGATTGGTGTGACCAAATTAGTTGAGTTTTGTTGTTTTGATTTTAAAAGTGGCTTTTGGTTGTAAATTGGTTTGACCATATTATTGTGGTGAACGCATTAAATTTGTCGATTCTTTTTTTCTTTTGTAAGTGAGTGGTAGATTTCATTGAAAATATTTTGATACGGATTTTTCTAAGGTTGGTGTGACCAAATTCCTGTGGTGACCAAATACGACGTGCATGTTCAATTGATTTTTGTTTTCTTTGATTGAGTGTTTTAATTGGGAATATTTTTGATAAAGTTTGCTTTTGCTAGATTGGTGTGACCAAATTTCTGTTGTGACCAAATACGACTTTTAGGTTATTTTTTTTTCCTTTTGATTGAGTAGTGTTTTACTAAGAAATATTTTTGATATATTTTTTCTCTAAATTTGTGTAGCCATAATTTTTTTTTTGGTTTCGGTTTCTTTAAATCCATTTTAATTTTGGTGAGTAAGAACCTCAAGATGAACATTTATCGGTTGGCGAAAGACGAACTGGTCTATGAGATCAGAGCCCGAGGGTTGAAGGAGGGTTCAGTTGAGGATATGAGAAAGACGCTTAAGGTATCGTTGATGTTAGAACTTAATCATACGATTGGAACGGAACAGTACAAGTACCCATTTACTTATGAAGAGGATTTAAAAGCAATTAGAACCAAGATAGTAGACATTAAAAATTTGTTAAAAGAATCTCCGAAAAACCCAAAATCAACGGATTATCTAAAGATTAAAACAAAAATTGAATGGACTATAGGTAGAATTGGTAGGGCGAAGGCGGAAACTACAGAGGAGGTTAATGAAATGGCTGATTTGAGGGGAGAGGTATTGTTGCTTATGGCAACATTGACCGAGGGGGAAGATGAAGAGTTAGATAAGGGAATACAATCAACGTCAACACCAGCTCCAATAACGCCACCAAATATATCGGCTGTTATACAAAATGCGAGTTCAGAATGCCAACCGCAGGTCGAAACCTACAACCGGCATTCCGAGCGTATGGAAAAAATTGAAAAGTGGGGAGTGAAATTCTCTGGTGAACAAAGTGGTTCATCGGTGAACTCATTTTTAGAAAGGATTCAGGAGTTAATGGAATCCAGGGATGTTTCAGAAGCGCGACTTTTTAAATCGGCACCGGATCTTTTTACGGGAAAGGCTCTTTTGTGGTTTAGGGCAATTAAGGATTCAGTTTTTACTTGGCAGGAACTTGTTAGAGAGTTAAAATTGGAGTTTCTTCCTTCCAATTATGATGACCTTTTATTAGATGAAATTAAAAAACGTACCCAAGGCAGAGGGGAATCTATGGGTATGTACATCGCGTTGATGCAAACTTTATTTAAGAGGCTCTCCGAACCATTATCCGAAACTAAGAAGTTATCAATCTTATTAAAGAACATTGCACCCTTCTACCAAACTCAGCTTGGGTTGGCCGATATCAAATCGGTCAAAGAATTGGTTGCGTTGGGTAGAAGGTTAGAAACTATTAGGACCAACGTCGAGGCATTCGTTCCTCCTTCTAGTAGCCGGTCTCGACAGACTTTGGAACCAGATGTCGCATATGTTGCTGCAGTACAGGAAGCAACAACAACAGTTAATAGGGATTCCCAATTGAATAGGTCAATTCGTTGTTTGAATTGTAATAGAGAGGGTCATTATTCAAACCGCTGTACTGCTCCTAGACGTTGTTTTGGTTGTGGGGCTTCCGGGACAACTCGAAGAGATTGCCGCAGATGTTCGGGAAATGGGCAACGGTCTCTTGGGCCAGCAGGGCAAGAGCGCCGTCGCACTTAAAGAAGTCACCTGCTGATGACCAGCTGGTAGACCGAGTTCAACTAGGTTTCAAATTAGATTCAAGTGGGGAAGATAAACGTCCGTACTTAGGAGTAAACATTTACGGGGTAAAGATTTTAGGACTCCTTGATTCAGGAGCATCCAGAACAATCATAGGTAGGGACGGTTGGAAAATTCTTAAAGATGTAGGATTACAGTTAGATACAAGTAATGTAAGGCAGGTTTATTTAGCAGACGGTGCGGGAGTAGGAGTTTTAGGGGTAGTAAATCTACCAATAGTTATTGAAAATAGGTCAGTTTTAGTTGAGTGCTTAGTCATACCTTCACTTCCTAATGCGATGATATTAGGTGCCGATTTTTGGGCACAATCGGGAATTGTCCCGGATCTTCGATCCCGCATGTGGAACTTTTCGAATCAGGAAACCGTGGCTTCGGTCGGAACCACGTCGATTATAGAAGAATCGGATTTAAACAACGAGCAAAGAAGTAAGCTAAGTACTCTTATTGAAAATTTGTTTAAAGACATTCCAGAGGGGTTAGGGAAAACAAATAGAATAGAACATATAATTAAAACTTCGTCAGATCCAGTTAAACAAAGATACTACCCTGTTTCACCGGCGATGCAGGTCCACATTGACAAATCCCTTAAGGAAATGTTGGATGATGGTGTTATCGAGAAATCAAACAGTCCTTGGGCTTCTCCCATAGTGCTTATCAAGAAAAAAGATAGTTCGTTTAGGTTTTGTGTTGATTACCGTAAATTGAATCAAGTAACGGAAAGGGATGCGTATCCTTTACCGATAATTTCATCTATTTTAGATAAGCTTAGGAATGCAAAATTCTTAACGTCATTGGATGTCAAGTCGGCTTACTGGCAGATTCCAATGGCGGAAGAATCTAAGAAATATACTGCCTTTACGGTACCAAATAGAGATCTTTTTCAATTTAATCGAATGCCGTTTGGTTTACATAATGCACCTGCCACTTGGCAAAGATTCATAGATAGCGTGTTAGGTCCAGAACTCGAGCCATATGTCTTCGTTTATCTGGATGACATTATTATCATTTCAGACTCGTTTGAAAAACATTTAGAAATCCTGAACGAAGTTTTAAAAAGATTACAAAAAGCAGGGTTAAAAGTAGGGCGTGACAAATGTCACTTTTGTAGACCGTCGCTTAAATTCTTAGGGTATGTGGTAGATAGGAATGGATTACATGTTGATCCAGAAAAGGTAGAAAGCATGGTCAAAATACCTGCACCAAGAAATGTAAAAGAAGTTAGGAGCTTTATAGGAACAGTTTCATGGTACAGACGCTTCGTACCAAACTTCGCTAGTTTAGTTAGGCCCTTAACGGATTTACTTAAGAAATCAAAAAAATTCATATGGACTAAGGATTGTGAAGATAATTTTAGGAGAGCGAAAGAATGTCTTATTACAGCACCAATTTTGACCTGCCCTAATTTTGAACTACCTTTCGTAGTACAGACAGATGCGTCTGATTATGGTATTGGGGCGGTCCTTTCGCAAAAATTCGAGGAAGGAGAAAAAGTTATATGTTATTTGAGCAGGTCATTGAATAGGTCAGAGAGAAATTATTCCACTACGGAAAAAGAGTGTTTAGCAGTCCTTTGGGCAGTTGAGAAGTTACGACCGTATATCGAAGGAATTCGATTTACAGTCGTAACAGATCACTACTCATTGATTTGGTTGAGTAACCTCAAAGACCCACAGGGACGATTAGCGCGCTGGGCTGTAAGATTACAGCAATTTGATTATGAAATAATCCATCGCAAAGGGAAAGATCATGTCGTGCCGGATATGTTATCTCGTGGAGTACCGGTGGTGGCCGGAATCTCAGATGAGGATATAGACCCTTGGGTGGGAAAAATGATATCAGAGGTGGAAATAAACCCGTTAGCTTACCCAGCGTGGAGAGTTGAGAATGGCCACCTGTTTAAGTACGTTAAATCAAATCACTTAGTAGTTCATGAAAATAATGAAGAATGGAAACTAGTTATAGGTAGGAAAGATAGATTAGGTATTCTTAAGGAGTGTCATGATAGTCCGTTAGCTGGACATATGGGGGTTAGGAAAACGTTCGCTAGAGTAGGGGCCAAATATTACTGGCCGAAGATGAGAGGAGACGTTACTAGATACGTTAGGAAGTGCAGCACTTGTCAATCAGTGAAACCAGTTAATGATAAACCAGCCGGTCTTATGACTGAGAGAATAGGAGTTTCTACACCATGGGAGATGATCAGTATAGACTTAGTGGGTCCTCTACCCAAATCAAGTAAAGGCTTTGTCTACATTTTAACAGTAGTCGATTATCTGACTAAATTTCCACTTTTATTTGCTTTGAGAACCGCCACCGCGAAAGCAATTGGTAAGGAATTGGAGGACAATGTTTTTCTTTTATTTGGAGTACCAAAGATTTTGATTTGTGATAACGGTCCTCAATTTCGTAGTAGGGAACTCAAGACATTATGCCAGGGTTATTCAACAAATATTAGATTCACTCCACATTACCATCCACAAGCCAACCCAGCAGAGAGAATCAATCAGATAATAAAGACTACTTTAAGGGCTTATGTTTCAGAAAATCATCGTATTTGGGATACTCAATTAGCCAAGGTAGCTTGTGCTATTCGAACATCTCAACACGAGGTCCTAGGAGTGACACCATATTACGCTAATTTTGGAAGAGAGATGTCGACCGATGGTCGAGAAAACGTTAGACCTAGCAGTAATTCAGTAGACACCAATAGAACCGAATCAGAAGATATAGGCGAACGTTTTAGGAGACTAAGAGTAGACATAGCAAATAAGATACAGGCGAATACAAAAAAATCAGCAGAAACCTACAATCTCAGGAGGAGAGACGTTCAGTACTTTCCCAACGATGTTGTTTGGCGAAGAAACTTCGTCTTATCAGACGCTGCAAATTATTATGCAGCTAAACTAGCTCCAAAGTACGTAGGTCCTTTTAAAATCCGAAAACGGTTGTCTCCTTGGACTTACGTCCTCGAAGATGAAACCGGAAAAGAACGTGGCACTTGGCACACGAAGGATCTTAAGCCGTATAATTCTTCTTCGGAATATAATTGAGTCTAAAAGTCCCAATAAAAGTAAAATAGTTTTTTTTTAATTTTTTTTAACCTTTGAATTTTGGTCATTTAGTTGTTTTTTTTTAAATCTTTTATTATAGAATGCCATCTTTGGCCTGATGGGTTCCCTTTGTTGTGTTGTTAACCTACATTACCGACAGAAAATGGTTTACTTTTCCTAAAAGTAAACGCATTTTCAAGGAGGAAAGGGTGGGATTTGTCACGGTAAAAATTACCGCGACAAGAACCATTCTCTCCGTCATCCAAATACTTGTTCCTCCCTCCTCCATTCCTACAGGTGTTTCCTTCAATCTACTGAGAGAGAGGGGCAGCCATGGTCCATCAGCCATCGGTTCACTCTCTCAGTACTTTGGAAAGAAACATAATCATTGATGTCGATTTTCCACTTTAACTAAGGTGACAGACGGGCGGTCTTGTCAAATACTAAGAACAGGTGACAGCCAGTCCCCAAAAAAGGAGCATAATTACCACCATAAGTGTCAGACGGATGGTCTGACTGCAGCAAACCAAAATTGGCACGGTCGACACTTGGTCTCCAAATGCCGAAGTTACTCCATGGGAGAATGGCTTCAAGCCCAACTTTTACACCCTCATTATAATTAAATGTAAATCTGCGCGAACGAAAGTCAAACGAAATAACTTAAAAACGCGTGTAGCGAACTTCTGCCACATTTCTCTTCCCACAATTGGTTTTAATCGAAACTTATTAATTTCCATCAAGTTTCCACAATTAAAATTGTTTTTCTGGGAAAGATCGGTGGGGAAAAATGCAAAGTGTGAATAATCAAATTTCTTGAGTTCCAAGGTTTTTCTTTCATTCAAAATTGAATCGGGGATGTTAGGTGGCTGAATGCACCCACTGCATTCCCGCACTCTACAAGTCAGAGTAGAGCGCGGCGAATTCAGGGGTGACTTGCATTAAGCTGCGGAGATTAAAGTGCGAGTAAGAGAAGACTACTGGGTTTGCAACTGCGTTGGCACACTCACGCAAACAAGCTGAGCGTTGCTGAAAAGATGACGCGACCGAAACCCAAGTCACTGAGTTGCTGAAAGCACTGGGTATTTGAAGAAAAAGGGTTCATACAGGCTTGGAAAAAGCCTTGGAACTCACTTTTTGGTAAGCTACGAAATCGAAGAGAAGAAAAAAAAATAATAAAATTTGAAAAAAAAATTTGAATAATTTTGGAGATTTGGTGGGTGATACAGGAGAGGAAAATTGGTTAAGGAAGGAAGGGAAATCTGGCAGGAGAAATAAGCTAAGTATAATAGTTTGGTTTATTTGATTAAAAATTATTTCCGTTGAATAACATTATTTCGTTATCAAGACATTGTTCAAAAAAAATTATCGTTTGGCTTTGGCTGTTCGCTTTATTTCCGAAAATTACGGAACTCGTGACCCGCTTAAAATAAAACCGTTAACATTTTTTTTTTCGGGACTAAACGTTACCGGTCCATCTTATCTTTCCTGAATAACGATTTGTTTCTTTGTTTAAAAGATCCTGGGTTTTAGCCCTACTTAATTGCAAGGTTTCCCAGGCAATTTACTTAACAATAAATATTTTGAAAATTAATACCAAGACTTAATCTTTTATTGAAACTTCTTTCACTGTCGGTTTCGCTCCGAAGGTTTGCAATTTCCTTAATTATAAAAAAAAATTGCTGGCGCCCTATTTCTCAATTTCAGGATAGACACCCCTGTGGTCACCGATATTTTTATATTCTCATCAATTTAATTGATCACCTACGATATCATCTCAATCAGGATATCAATTTATTCACTGAACCCACCCTAAGCTGAGTGGCCGGAGATATCAGCATCATACGTGCTGAATGTGCTAAATTTTTTTCTACGACCTTCTTTACGTTATAGGTTCTAGTCTTCGTCGTAGGTTCGTTCGAGATCGTCGTGGTCGTAGTCGTGGTCGCCGTCGTCGTCGTCGCGTCGCGTAAGAAAAATTTTAGCAACATTGGTTTGGCGAATTCAAATAATATAAACTTTATTTAGAGAAAAACTTAGAATGAAAAATAGAAATTATACAAAACAAACTTCGATTTGTTACAGTTAAATTATAGCAAAGTAGATATTCTAATACCGCCTCTTAATTTTATCAGTTATCAAATTAGTAACAAACAAACAAGATTATTAAAGCTATACATTCTAAAACTCAATAAATTAATATTTACAATTAAAAAAAAAAAATTTCGTTTAAATTAAAGTAGTTGGAAAAATTAGTTAATATAGTCAAATTAATTAAGATTTAAATTTAAGCGATGCTTTTGAAAAAGAATTTTTGCAAGACCCTTTGTCGTTATATCAGCAACTTGATTGCTAGTAGAGATGTATTTGAGTTTGATTTCTTTATTTACAATAGATTCTCGAATGAAGTTGTATTTCACATCAATATGTTTCATTCTTTTATGATCACGTGATTCTTCAGCTACCTTGATGCACGCTTGATTGTCTTCAAATATTGTTGTTGGTGAATTGCAAGGATGTCCAATTTCTTTTAAAAGACAGCGCAACCATTTTGCCTCACAAATACATTTTGCTAATGCCAAATACTCAGCTTCAGTTGATGACAGGCTAATAGTTGGTTGCTTTTGTGATAACCAACTTACTGTATTCCCAAAGACCTTGAATACATATCCCGATGTTGATTTGCGATCGTTCTTATCACCAGCCCAGTCAGAATCGGCGTATCCAGTCAAAATATCAGCCTCAGAATCACGACGATAAACCATTTTCATATCAGATGTTCCCTGTATGTACCTTAAAATACGTTTTGCATACATAAAGTGTTCATCTGTAAAGCAGTATTCAAATCTACTAAAATAGTTTGTCGATGCACATAAATCTGGTCGAGTTGTTTGAGTAGCATATGTTAAGCATCCAATGAGTTCTCTATATGGCTGACTAGATAAATTATTGCCATCATCATTCTGCAAATGTAATCCATTTTCGATTGGTGTTGCAGCCGTTTTGCAGTTATTCATATCAAATTTCTTCAAAATATTTTTCAAGTAATTTGACTGGCTTAATTGAATTGAATAATCATTTAAATTTCTTTCAATAGAAATTCCAAGAAACGAATTGATTTTACCAAGATCCGTCATCTCAAATTCTTTTGACAATTCAGTTTTAATTACATTTATCATTTTTGTACTGTTTGAAATTATTGCTAAATCGTCGACGTATAAGAGTATGTAACAGACAATACCATTTTCAATTTTCATGTACAAAATATTGATCTGATTGACAACGATTAAAACCAATTTTAAGAATGAATTGATTAAACTTGAAAACCCATTTACAAGTGACAGCCTTTCGACCAGTGGGTAACTTACACAAAGACCAAGTACGATTCTTCAACAACGAATAATATTCATCATTAATAGCCTTTTCCCCTTTTGGCCAATCAACACGCTTCCTTGCATCATTCATCGTGACCGGATCATTCTGTACAAATTCCTCAGCAGAAAGTGCAAAGTTTGCAGACCATGCAGCACATCCATATCGATCTGGTTTATTTTTCTCACGAACACTGCGACGCAAATCATTGTTGTTATCAGCACTATTTGAAGCACTGTGGACATTGTCACTGATGTTACCGATGCTTTCCAAATTTGCACCGTGGATTTCTTGTTTACATTTTTCATCGATGTCATAATTAGCTACCTCTGAATCAAATATGTTGATATAATTCAAACGATCAAAAATTGATTTTTCATTGAACGTCACATTACGACCCATGACAAGCTTGTCACCTTCGATGTCCCAAAGACGATACATCTGTGAAGACGAACCATATCCAAGCATGTAACATTTAAGTGATTTTGCATCTAACTTCGTACGATTTTCTGTTGGTACATAGTTGTAACAAATCGACCCAAAAACACGAAGATGAGATAAATCTGGCTTTTTACCATACCAAATTTCAGCGGGTGTTTTATTTGCAAATTGTTTGCCAACAGCACTAGTTGGTGAGCGATTTTTAACATAATTTGCATGTAAAACTGCTTCGCTCCAAAATCGACGACTCAATCCACTCGACAAAAGCATAGTCCTTGCTTTTTCAACTACTGTGCGATTGAAACGTTCAGATACCGCATTCATTTCCGGATTGTATGGCACGGTGTAATTCAGTCGAATACCTTTATTGACACAAAAAGATTTAAATTCGTTTGAGCAATACTCACTGCCATTATCCAAATGCAATTTCGAAATTTTTAGCCCATGTTGTGCTTCAGCCATAGCAACGTATTGTTGAAATTTTTCGAAAACTTCACTTCTCTTCTTCATGAAATATACCATGGATGCATGTGAAAAATCATCAGTAAAAGCAACGAAGAATCTGGAACCATCATGTGCCACTTCATTCATTGGACCGCTGACATCTGTATGGATGAGCTCCAAAATACGTTCAGATCGGATTTCCTTTCGTGGTGGATATGGTAAACGCGTCTGTTTACCAAGCACACACGATTCACAAAATTTGTCAGCACTATTTATACCTAATTCTACCAATCCAGTTGCCATGTTTTGATTCACCATCTTCTTCATATCATTAACATTCAAATGAGCTAAACGAAAATGCCATAACGTTTGCGAAGCTTTGCTCAATTTTTCCGCACCAGCAATTCCAGCATACACACTTCGTTCAACATAAAAAGTGACTTGGTACAGTTGACCATTTCGACGAGCGGCGAACATATTTTGACCATTTTTGGAGATAAGGGCATCAACACCATTAAAGGTGATCTTGTAGCCTTTGTCAGTTTATTGACGAATTGACATCAAATTACATTTTAGATTCTTAACAAACAAGACGTTTTGAATAGTTTTTGTTGAATTATCTCCATTAAAGAAAGTCTTGACCGAAATGTCGCCTTGCTGGTTTGCTACCAAGGAATCACCTGCTTTTGCTGTTGAAATATTTATTGGCTCGATTGTATGTATATTGTTGAAAAAAACTTTATTATTAACAATATGATGGGTAGCACCCGAATCAAGAACAAAATTAATTTCTTCAAAGCCCTCATTACTATTTCTTGACGATTCACTTATACAGCTAGACGCAATTTCATTGTTGTTCACTATCGCCTTTTTTGCATTTCTTCTCTTCAGATTTCAACGATTCTTTGGCCTTGATACTATTTTCATCAGCAGGAATATCCTCCAACAACGATTGCAATGTATTTGCTAGAAACTTCTCCAAACCTTTTTCTTCCAGCAAAATTTGAATTCGGTATTTCCAGTTAGAAAAATTCGTCCCATCAAATGGCTTCAGTTTTTGTACATTATTTTCCATATTGTTTTATAATAAAGAAACACCGATTCAATGCGCCCAATTCAATAAACGCGTGCGATTTTTATTTAAATAAAATCTTCCTTTAACGCAAACAAAAATTTAAATTTTTTTTTATTGAATTTTCTCCTGGGCCCATAACCTGTTGGTTTGGCGAATTCAAATAATATAAACTTTATTTAGAGAAAAACTTAGAATGAAAAATAGAAATTATACAAAACAAACTTCGATTTGTTACAGTAAAATTATAGCAAAGTAGATATTCTAATAAAATATTGTTAAACAAATGCCTTATGGTTTTTTATACATGAATCACTTATTAAGAAAACAACATGTTCCTACGTGATTGTATTGAAATGTAACATAATATTTAATATCATATTTTATGATCGAGAACAGACGTGTTTATTTGCATAGTTTTTGAAAAAAATTGTTTTAAGTTCAAAATTTGGGCAAAAAAGATAAAAAAAGGTTTGAAGTGTAATTTTTAAAACTAAGATTAGGTATCTATTATTGTTTCTAGAATTCATTGTTCATATTTGTTTTTGATCAAAAACTGAAAACTAGATGATTTTATCTCTTCTTGTTCTTGAGAAAGTTACCAAAAAAATATATTTTAATTGAATTATTGTTTCCTTCCTTGAGTATTTACGTAGTCTTATTTTGATAGTAATAATCGAATAAGGATTAAGGTATACCCAGGATAAATTATATCTTCTTAAATCCAGCTTAGTTAAATGCAAAAGAAACTTTTGTAAGAAGAAGTGGCAAGAAATTGTTAATTTTTAACTTTACTATATTTAAGAGAGTGTACTACGTATAATACACTTTTCAATTCATTTGTTGTATTATGTAAAGAAAACCTGAAATATATATGCAAAAATGTAAAACACTGTTTTTTTTTAATTTAATTTAAAATTCAACGTTCCGGAAATTATATTTTTGAATGTTATAATAAGCACATTTGCAATAATATATATAAATTATTTTTATTCTTCTTTATTTAATTAAAAAAAATCTTTATTTCTTAAAATACTACAATAATTAATATTAATACAAAGGATAAGGATAGCACTGCACTGCTCCGCTGATGATCACCAACTGCCCACTTGGCTGTCGTACTGTTTCTTCGGAGCATAATAATGCTGATCATCACTTTTGGGTGGCAATATGATTTGGAGATAAAGAACAATGAAATTGCTGATGCTGCGATGTGTATTGATTTCATTCTGTCTTAACTCCCCTCTTAGTTCAAGTTTGAACGTCCTCGTTCAATTTCTTCTGCAATAGCGTGATTTATGCGTAGGCATGCCTGTTCCATCAAATCATCTTGAGATTCTTGGTTTTGGTTTGTATTGTATGCTCTTTTTAATATCATTATTGTGATAACAATTAAGAGTGCAAACATGGTTGTATATGTTGGATTATCGTACACTTCTTGCTGTAGAAAATTTAAAAAGTTAATGTTTTGTATTTTTAAATCTTCGTTTAGTGATTCAATATATTGTCCAATTTCATAGTTTGAACTTGAATATCCCTTTAGGAATTGTTTTATTTCGTAAGATGGGTTTTTGTATATAACTTCATCGATACAAGTTTGGTTTTCGAAGGTAACTAAATTAGTTCCGTAATAAGTGATGTTATCAACAATGTGTTCTCCAGTAATTAATATGGATCCTTCCAATATGACTTCTATCCGTGGATTGTGTTCTTTGATTTTGCTGCAAGTGGTTTTTTGGTTGTTTAATAGGTTTGATAGGCAGTTGGCGTTATGGTCTAATTTACAGTAGTAGTTGTTTAACTCTATTTTACATTCTTTAATATTTGTATAGTTATTTTTGCAGAGGGCAATTTGATTTGGTATGATTATTTTTCCGTCAATATGACTTATTGCTCTAACTTCAAAAAGTTTACAGTTTAATGTTATAATAGGATATTTAATTAGAATTACAATGATATCCTGTTTTTAAATTATTTTAAATTTGGATACATCTAATAAATCTGAAATAGATAGTGATACATTTTCATGTTTGATTATATTTTTAATTTCTCTTAAACTTAATATATTAGGATTTAAATTTCCAAGCTTAGATAGTGATATAGTGTTCACTAAGTTTTTTAGTTCTAGGATGATAATTTTACATTGTTTGGTTACAATATCATCTATGTGGTTTTTTGATATACTTTCCATTAATTTGAATAATTTTGAATTAATCATAAATTGTTTATTGTTATTCTCGACTAAGTCGTTTATCTTATTTTCGATTATTATTTTATCATTATGATCAGGAGATCCTGCAATATATTTCCAAATAGTACCGATTGTTTCGATAGCTCTTTTATTACGATTAGTTAAAGTTAATTGGTCTAATAGGGTTTCGATAATAGAGAAATCTATTTCGTGTTTTTCAGTGTATGGAGTACCAGGGTATTCCGTTTGATCGTGATGCTTTATCAAAGCTTGTTTGGATTCGCGTATTATTTTTCTTATATTAGTTAGATTTGTAACATGAAAAAGATTTGCATCATCTTCGTATATTAAAACATTGTTATTATTAATTAACAAGTAATCTTCTCTTGTATAATCGATTACTTGAGCTGCACAAGCTGTGATTGATAACAGTAAGAGGAACATTTTCTGAAATTATTAGATTATTTTCAAATTATCTTTGTGAATTTCTCTTCCATTTCTTAATTTAATAGTATGGCCTAAATCTTCTTTAACAATTATTTTTTTGAATTTGGGTTTTATTTTTCCCCATCTTTCATTAGTTGTTTTTTCATATGCAATACAATTTTCTTCTAGTGGAATTTGTTTTCTTTTTTTATTAAATGTTCTTAAAGTTTTTTTTTGTGCTGTTTTTAATTTATTGAAAGTATCTGAATGGTCTTTTTCGTTAAATAATATATTCATAGGTTTTTCATTAATTACAGAATGTATAGTTTTATTGTATTCTAAAGCTGATTTGATTAGTACTTCTTCTAAGTCTACTATTTTAAATTCTTCTCTAATGCATCTAGCTAATTCTTGGATTGTGCTGTGCACTCTTTCAACCTGTCCATTCGATAATGAATGTTTGGCTGGAACATAATACATATCAATTTTTTGACGTTCCATTAACGTTTTGAATGGTTGGCTTGTAAATGTCGGGTCATTGTCGCAAGTTATGTTAGTACAATTAGGAAATGTTTGTAAAATTTCTAAAACTTTGATACCCATGTTAAGTTTGTTTTCTATGATTTTAATTACTAAAAATTTAGAATATGCATCTATGCAAGTTATGACTTTCAATTTTTCGAACATCATTACATCTAAGTGTAAGGATTCCCCTTTGTTCTTAGGAATTGGTGCCTCACCAATTGGTTCAATATGGGGCTTCCTATTGTATTTATTCCTATTGCAAATTTCACATGATCTTACATATTCTTCTACCTCTTCTCTAATTGAGGGCCAATAATACATTTCTTCTATTTGCTTTATGTTTTCTTTTGAGCCTCTCTGTGCCCTTGTATGAATTTGATCTATTATTATTTGTTGGTCGTCTTTATTTGTTATATCATTGACGAAATGTTTGCAACGAATGAATTTATTTGTAAATGTTTTAAAAACATCTTTTAATTCATAAATTACCTCTGCATGAGTAAATAATGCTACTGTTCCTGGTTTAATGAATTCTTTGAACAATTGTTTTAATTGTGAAGGGTCTGAATATTCTATAAGGTGCCTTTTTTTGTTAGGAAATGGATTCAGTTGTTCATGGATGAATTCTGAAGCTTTATTAACAACAATTTGTTGGTTAAATTGATTAATAGGTTTGTTTAATATTTCAATGTTATCATGTTCACTGCTTTCGGCTGAGTGTGTTGTAGCGTGGTTTGATGATGAGTCAGATATTTGATTAATGTTTTGTCTAGATAATGCATCTGCTACTATGTTTGTGGTTCCAGGTTTATAAATGAATTTTGGTGCATATTCCTCGATGATACTATGCCACCTTTTCATTTTCGAATTCGGGTTTCTTTTAGAAACAGCGTAAGTTAAGGGTTGGTGATCCGTGTGGATCTCGAGGTTTGTGATACCGTAAAGGTAATTTCTTAGATTCTTGAGTGCATAAACGATAGGGTAGAGCTCTTTCTCGTTTGTGGCATAACATTGTTCGGTTTTGTTTAGGGTTTTTGATATGAAGGTGATAGGTTTCCCATCTTGGGATAAAACTGCACCAATTGCATCATTAGAACCATCGGTTGTTAAAGTAAATTTTTTTTTCAAAATTTGGCTGTGTAAGCTCCACTTCGTGCATTAAATAGTCTTTTAATGTATTAAATGCTTTGACCGCATTTTCATCTAATATTATTTCAGTTTTTTTTTGCTACATGTGTAGAAATTTGTCCATTTTCACTTTTTAAATAACTTGTAAGGGGTTTTGCTATATTGGCAAAGTTTTTTATAAATTTTCTATAGTAGCCTATCATTCCGAGGAAACTACGAAGTTGTCTTAGTGTATTTGGTTGTGGATACTCTTTAATAGTTCGAACTTTTTCTGGGTTGGTTCGAATTACGTTTTGTGCTACGATGTAACCCAAAAACTCTACTTGATCTTTATATAACTCTGATTTTTCTATAGAAATTTTCATATTTGCCTTTTTTAGTATATTAATTATTTCGTTTAAGTGATTCATGTGATTTTCGAGAGTATCTGAATATACAATGATATCGTCAATGTATACATGGCAAATTTTGCCTATGTATGGACGCAGTATGTCGTCCATTGCTCGTTGAAAAATAGAGGGGGCATTTTTTAAGCCAAACGGAAGTCGTATATATTCATATTTTCCGTTATTTATAGAAAAACTAGTTTTTTCTATGTCTTCTGGTTTCATCATTATCTGATGGAATCCAGATTCAAGGTCGAGGGTTGAAAAATATTTTGCTTTCCCTAGGTTAGAGAGTATAACACTTGTATCGGGTATTGGGTATTTATCCGATACAGTGTGTTCATTCAATTTTTTGAAATCAATTACAAGGCGGTTTTTTGGCGTTCCGTCTTCATTTGTTCCTTTTTTAGGAACGACCCAAACGGGGCTGTTATAAGGGCTTTTGGAAGGCCTTATTATATTTTTATTTAATAAATCGTGAATCTCGTGGTTCACAAATTTATTAACGCTTAAGGGGTAGGGGTATTGTTTCGTCCATATAGGCTTTTCTGTATCTGTACGGATTTCGGCGATAACATCGGTCCTAAATGGCAAAGTCATATCAATGCTTGAGTGGATATCCGTAATCCTTTTAGTCATTGATTCAACCAATCTTTCTATGTCAATATCTTTTATATTATTTACCTTTTTACTTACTTCTTTTTCGGTGAAAAATATTTTTTCACATTTTGTATTATATTTTATAATTCTATTTTCTAAATCAATTTTTGCATTTATATCACTAAGTAGGTTGATGCCTATAAGCGCGTCGAATTCTAAATTGTTTATCACGTAAAATCTCGTGATTGTATTAAATATTAATACTTCGTGACATGTTTTTATTATTATTTCTCCATTTGGAGTGAGGGCTCGTTTAAATATAGGGAGGCTAATTTCTTCTTGAAAAATGTTTGGTTTACAATAATTACTATTAGCTCCGGTATCTAACAGAATACGAATGTTTTTATCTCCTAGTCTTCTTTTAATGTGGGGCAATCCCGTCTCATGTCTAAAAAATGATCTGAATCTTCGTTTAAATTGTTAATTCTTTCATTTTTGTTTGGTGGTGGCCTATTCGAATGTCCACTTAGTAATCTTTTTCTCTCTTGAATAGAGGTCTTTGTGGATTATTGTATAAGTTTTGATCAGGTTTTTTCCATTGCCAGTTTGGATTTTTATTGTATTGTTCAGGATTGTGTCTATAGTTACTTGGACCTGGTGGTACATTGTATGGATTCTGTGCTGTATTAGCGTGTATTTGTTTATAGTGATTTACGTCACTTTTATTCATAGGTCGATTAACTGAAGACCCAAGAACCATTGGTTCAAATCGTTGAGACAACTGTCTGTAATCATTATTTGGATATCGAGGGAAATCATTGTGTGTTGTTTGCATGTTCCGTGGAGGAAATCTTAAATTGTTGTTAGCTAGTTTCTTAATATCATTTGGTGAACTATACCTTTGTGCAAAGGTAGCACGTGATTTATTTGATTCAAGTTCTTGAGCTTTTGCTAGAGCACTTGGTAGATCTGGGGGCAGATTGAGAATAAAATATCTGAGAGATTTCCAGACAAGCCTGATATGAATGTTCTCAAGGCGTTTTGCCTATGAATCCTACATAGTTCATGTGAAATAGGTGACTCATTTCCGTGGGTCATCATGGTCTTATTAATTATTAACGTAAGTTTTTCATTTACTTTATTATAGTAGTCTAATATCTCCATAGACCCTTGTCTTAATACACTTAGCTCCTGCTCTAACATATGCAGTGGCCTTTTATCGGCGTAAGCAAAATCTAATCTTGCCATAATTGCTTCGAAGTTTAGTGTTGTACCATGATTGGTCAAAATGTCATTTGCACTATGCAGAATTTTATTTCTGAAAATGGTAAGTGCTGCAAAAAATCTCCTACTGCCTTTTGTATATAGGCTAATTGAGTTGTAAGCGGCTTCTCTCCAGCTTACATAGGAACTTGCGTTGCCAGAAAATTCAGGTAACGACTTAATAACATCTAACCCTTCGTTATCTTGTATTGTTACATCTATAGTTTGCTTTTCATAATTCTTAACTACATTAGAAGCTCCTAAATCTTTTAGTTTTTTATTTAAGTGTTCAATTTCTTTAGAAAATTCGATTTGTAGCAAGTTTGTGTTATTTAATAATGCTTTCGCGATTAAAGCTTCTATTTCCTGTACGTTTGACATTCTGTTATTAATTACTTCACTTTTGTTTAAATCTAAATTTTTGTTTGCAGTTTGTATTTTAACTTTTTTTTGCTTCTTGTGATCACTCAAAAATTTTTTAAATGTGTCGGACATTTATTCATCTTAAAATATAATTTCTTACTTATAATATAAATTCTGCACTTTCATCAATCCTGGTTGAATATATGGCTGTTTTTTGTTTATGGCGAAGACACTGATTTTAAATTTTACTTTATTTTTTCAAATTAACATTAAAATTGGCCTATCTCGCCGGGGCCTCCAATTATTTTTATTCTTCTTTATTTAATAAAAAAAAATCTTTATTTCTTAAAATACTACAATAATTAATATTAATACAAAGGATAAGGATAGCACTGCACTGCTCCGCTGATGATCACCAACTACCCACTTGGCTGTCGTACTGTTTCTTCGGAGCATAATAATGCTGATCATCACTTTTGGGTGGCAATATGATTTGGAGATAAAGAACAATGAAATTGCTGATGCTGCGATGTGTATTGATTTCATTCTGTCTTAACTTATATATATATATATATTTAAACAGAATGTTAATTTAGTCTTAAGAAAAACACAATAAAGTGAACTTCAGTTAAAGAAATAAAGATAGTTTTTTTTAAATCAGGAATACAAGAGTATTAATTTTCAGTAATATATTGTGTTTTAGCACTCAACGTGAGATCCGAACGAAAAAAATGTTTGTTAAACAAAAATAGTTACAAATAAATTACCAAAAATAAAACTTATTCAAAGAATATTGTGAACGTTTGGAAAAACAAACAAACATATAAAAAGAAAAAAAGTGAGAATATCGTTAACGTTTAACAAAAAAACAAACAAGCAAATAAAAAGAAAAAAAGTGATTATATAATACAAAACATTATTGACAGTACAAAAAGCAAACCATTAGGAGACAAGTTCTACAAACAAAAAGCAGTCGTTCTAGAAGTGATTGATAAATACAGAGGAAAGATCAAGTTCCTGTAAACTGGAGAGAAAGTAAATCAAAGGCGCTTAACGGACCGAGGAAACAACTTTAATCAACAACAGCAGCAAATAACTAAGGTCTGACTATATGTATACATAAATTTTAATTGAGTTTTCTCAAAGATTCAAAAAAAATCTTTCTTCCTGTTCTAGGAACAGGGCAACCGAAATAAAATAACGTTTTATTTTAATTAAAAACACTTTTATTTAAGCGTCAGATCCCTTACCGTTGGTCGGGGAAATCATCGGCTATACATTGATAAACTAGTGAAAAAACTAAACTAGAAAGAGATCTGGAGATCCCTTTTATAGTATTAATATGCTAACGCTGCAAACCTTTGTTTGATTCAATATTGTCAAATACTTTTGATATCCATTTGATACTCTTGCACAAGCTGAAGGCCAAGAAGTGCTGATATCCAATTTATGTTTATTATCGTTGCATCATCTTTGAAGAATTATTACAAAGTGTTTAATTGAATTTGAAGTCAAGATTTTGCGTGGGTTTATCTTTGTTTGAAATTTGTTGGGGCGCACAAGTGTGCTTGGATATAACACCCCCCCTCTTTAGATTCTTCTAAGGGTCGGAAATTGACCGTTGGAAGATTTACATTATTTATTATCTTCCTGTTTTTACTTTTTAATTTTAGATAAACATAAATTATTACAATTATTAAAATGATTGAAATGATAAAATATATTTTGTAACTTGACTTTTTATGACTATATTTCAATTCTTGTATTTCTTTTAAATTGTTTATATTTTGATATTTTAATTCTTGAAAAGTTAATTCTTCAATTTTAGTATAATTTATATGCAATATTGTATTAGGAAATATAAGCTCATGCTTATAATTTTTCCTTTCATATGATTTATTGTTTATTTTAACTTTACAATTTTCAAATCTAATAAGGTAGTTACCTTTAATTTTAAATTTTTAATTATAACAATTTTGATTAAGTTCTTGTAATTTTACATTAATTAATACAAGATTATTATTTCCTATTTCTAATACTTGTTCATTTATATTTTTTATAAGTTTACAATTCATTGATTTTTTAAGTATATTTTCTATACAATCATCATTTATTTTGGTTTAATTTTGTACATATTTAGTACTGTCATATGTTATTTGATCTTTTGTCAGATAAAGGTATTTGTTTATTTTTAATTGGCAATTACTATCCTTATTTGGAATGGGTTGAACGTATATCTTTTCATACAGTTCATCTGTATATTTGGGTACTTTAATTATAAATATAATATTGGTTTTGTATGGGGCTAAACTGAGTTTTAATTCTTCCAAGTTATTAACATTAATGCCGTATTTATCTATTTTTTCTACAGTTAAAATATCTCTGCTGAGTATTCCTAATCTTGAAGTCATTATTATTTCTTTTATTTTTTCTATGTCTTCATGTAAATATTCGAGATTTTCTCTTAACTTTATCTCGTACTGTATTTTAATCGTAGTAGTAGTAGTAATCGTAGCTTTCTATAAATGTATTGATTCTTTTAATTATTTTATTAGTTTCATTATTCAAAGTTTCAGTAAGTATTTTGATTTGTTTATTAAATTTTTCATTTATTATTGTTTGTTTGTTTAAATTCGTTATCTCATTATGATTGTTTTCTTCAATTATTTTCAAATGTTTTTCGATATCTTGGCAATCATTGTCGTCCATGGTTCCGTATAAAAATTTCATACTTGTTCCTAAAATATTTATTAGTCCTCTTTTTTATCTATTTGATTTAGGATGGGGTAAGAGTACTTCAAACTCTTTTCGTATTTTTGACATTTTTCTTATAAAGCTGCCATTTTCTTCTGGAATTCTTTTAACATTCCTTTCCATAATTTCTATATTTTTTTCATATTCAGTTAAATTTATTATATGAATTATAGTATCGTAACTTTCTATTAATGGATATTCTTCTAGTTGGATTAAAGTGAATCCATTTCCCTTATTTAAGGCAATGACTTCCAATTCTGCTCGTACTTGGTTGAGGGTTATCGTAATCATCATTATTATAATTATTTTCTGCATTAACGCCATGGGTTGCAACATTTGATGCAATATCCTTATTGGATCTGAAACTGGAAGATTTTATTTGTTGATAATTTTTCTTCTTCCTAAATTGATCTTTATGAAGAATACGATTAGGATTTTTTTTAAATCTATTTCCTTCTTGTAACGTGTATTTTTAACAGTTTTATTAATAACTTTCACCTTTTTATATTTAGGTGCGATTTTGTTTTTTATTTTCTCTTGTTCTGTTACCTTTGCATAATTTTCGTCTATGCTTACATCTTTTCTATTTATGTTTAATTTATTTAATATTTTTATTTTATTTTCTTCAATTCGTTTATAGATTATTTCGTTGTCAATTTTATTAAAGTGAACGTCGGTTGGTTTTTCTTTGGTAGTTAAATGGATTACGTTATTGTAAGATTCAAGTGCTTTTGTAGCGTGCTTTATTGGTATATTTTCTTCATTGGATAGTTGTAATTGCTGTAAGATTCTCATATGTTCATTTCGACTGCTATGAAGTCTTTCTACATCGGAATTTCCGGTGTGTCTATTTGCTGTGCAATAATGTATGATTATGTTGTTATTTTCTAAAAAGTTCTTAAATGTTTCTGATACAAATGCGTTTTCATTGTCGAGAGTAATTTTATTTGGTTTCATCATGTATGAAAATATTCTAGTGAGAGCGTTTATTACGTCTACATAAGTTTTTGTTTTGATTGGTTCAATTGCTGCAAATTTAGAGAATTTGTCAATTCTTGATAAATATTTTTCCTTTTAATTAACAAACCATATATCGATATGATAGTGTTCGTTAGGACTCTTTGGAGTCTCCGTTTTTTCGTAAGGTAGTTTCATTGGGGTTCTTTCTGCTTTTGCCATACATGTTGAGCAATTGTTTATTATTTTATTAATTAAATTTTTAAGGTTTGGCATATAATATTCTCGTTTTATTTCTAAGAATATTTTTTCGATTCCTGTGTGATTATGATTTTTATGATTTCTTAATATAATTTCTCTTGCTTCTAACTCTTTTATATCTTTTAATATAACCATGCTTCTTTGTAATATTTTATTACTTAATTTATTTTCCTTTTTCCATATATCTTGGAATTTTTTAAATATTTCGTCATCTTTGACATATATGCAATTTAGTATTGTTGTACCTACTTCTTTTACTATGTTTATAAAGTCTTCATCTTTATATTCTTCTTTTTCCAACATGTGGGTACAAAATTTCTTGATGATCATTTTCATTGATTTCAAGAATTATTTGTCGATTAAATAAATTAACTGGTTTTTCACTAATAGGAATAAGATGTGAACTATCTGATTCAGCACTATGCTGTGTTGCTAACTCATCTTGGTTATTTAATATGACTTTATTGTCTTCTATTTTGATTTTGGAAAGTGCATCTGCTAATTTATTCTCTTTGCCTTGGATATATTCAATTTTAAAATCGTATTCTTCTAATTTTGTTTTCCATCGTTCGTTGGAGTCTGGTATTTGGCTCTTTTAAATTGTGTAACCATGCTATTTATTATTTATTTAAAGGTCTATGATCTGTTTTAATAATGAATTGTCTAACTTATAGGTTGTAGGAAACGTTTTTCATTCCCTCGCACTTTATTTCCTTTTTTTTTTTAAAAAACCAACCGTCGGTAAAAGTGAGGTCATCCGGTAGTCACATAGCCAACATTCGAACCTTCTGTTCTTTCAATTCCATTCAAGTTAAATTAATTATTGTACAACCTTAAGACAATACAGCGGCGTTGCTGAAGATGCAGGTAAATGTGAGTGTGGTGAGTTAAGAGGATCTTGAAGAGCGGTCAATGCAAGCATTTACTTTAAAAGAGAGTTGGCTTAAGAGAAATAAAAATGAGATTGTGATATTCTGATTAAATGAGAACCAATACATTCGCAAAGCGTCAATGTATTCTGCAATGGAAGTGCTTCCGGATGAATTTTCTGCCCCGGTTTTGACCAGAAAATTTAACTTTTGTCACATATATTTAATAAAAAAATAAAAATGATTTTTAAAATAAAAAGTTTTATGTTTTGGTCAAGAATACGGCCGGGAAAATGTCTTTCCGGAATTGCTTCCGGTGCCATGTTTTAAACGCTCTCTCGCCTTAAATGACTGACACACTGAGGGTTGCCGTCTGACTATAAAAAGGAGTGACTGCCAAACGTGGGTCTCTTTCATGTCAATCATTTGCCGGTCGTTTTCGTCAGTCGTACCTTTTAACTAAGTTCGTTTGAGAAAAATAAAATTTATACTAAGTTGGTGTAATTTTTCACGTTTTTTTTTTTATTAATATTTTCCACCTAAACGCTAAAAAAATAATTTAAAAAAAAATCGTGTATGAGTTTTAACTCGGTTTATTAACTTAAAAACTAATAAAAAAAATTAACCCGATTTACACGTGCCGAGATCGGTGTTTTAGAAAAGAAAAATTCAAAAAAAAAATAAAAACCGTAAAAAGAAGTGAAAAGAAAAGAAAACCCTTATTACTCGTCCATAAAAAACGAAAAAAAATAGTTAACCCTTTTAAAAATTAAAAAAAATACTAAACATGAAAAAAATATTAAACAAGCAAAAAAACTGCCCAAGCACCCGCAAAACTCCACAAAAACGAAAAAAAAAAGAGTGTAAGAATTTGCTCCTAAGCACCCCCAAAAACAAAGTCAACGACACCAAGTTCGCCTACGACTCAGGAGCACCCACAAACGAACCCAAAACCAATACCCAGCACCCGTCATCATCTTTAGAAGAAATCTTCCAGAAACGTGTTAAGTACAAACTGTACCCAAAACATTTGTGCAGACTGTACCTACGGTCTAAGCGAGAATTTCTCACCACCTCATCATCGGCTTCCTCACCACACTCTTCATCACTTCCTGGATTGTTGAATTACGTAGTTTTTTATTCCGATTGTATCATTATGTAGTTTTTTATATAATTTCCCTATTTTATTTGAATAATATCCCTAATATTAAACCCGAAACCACTTATCCCAAATCTAATAAAATCGATAGTGTCAACAAACGACACAAACAAGTCACGTCCCCATCATTATATCATCATGTCCAGCGACAAGATTAAAACAATGACATTCTATGTCACCCCCATCACACACTATACAACAAGAAGAACAAATAGCTGCAACCGTGGCTATATAAAGACCTAGACCGAAGTTATCCTGCCCTTCAGTTCCAGTACAACCTGCGATCATGCTGATCGAATTTATATTGTGTTAAGATAATTTTGTATTTTTTTCATTAAGCAAACGAGCTTATATTTAATTGGGGGCTCAACCGGGATCCCTTTAGCAAACAATTTAAGATTTGAAAACATAAAGTAAAATCAGTGCTAAGTGTGTGGTTCCAGCCAAATCAAAAAAACAAGCCAACTATTCTACGAAGATAGAAGAAAGCGCAACATACCGAGTAGAAGCAGCAACATCAGACACCAGTCCGAGACCAGCAAAACTTCGAAAAGAGAAATTTTCTAAGTATATATTTATTTTATACTTTATATTTATATTTATATTTATATTTATATTTATATTTATATTTATATTTATATTTATATTTATATTTATATTTATATTTATATTTATATTTATATTTATATTTATATTTATATTTATATTAATTATTAAATATTTAAAAAAAACATCATATTATTATAAAGTGCGTGTAACGTGATCTGGTGCAACAGATAATATTGCGATTCCTTTTTTTGCTACATAAAAAAAATAATAAAAAAAACAAAATGAATCAAGACGCTGTAAATGGTCTGATTTCTCAAGCTATAAGCTCGAACAATGCTAAATTCGAACGAGCTATACAAGACCAACGCAACATGTTTACTTCTGAAATTGAAAGATTGCAGAAATTAATATACGACAAAGGCCTAGCCTCGAACGTTTTAGAATACGAAACACAGACAATTAATTCAAGCATTGCTTGTGATGAGACCCTCGACATTATAAAGTCATTACGTGATTTCGACGGCACTAAAACCTCCTACGTAAGTTGGAGAGAAGCTGCCGTCAATTCCATCAGACTATATAAAATAGAAAGCAAAAGGTAATTTGCTGCCTTGACAATTTTTAGGAACAAGATAACAAAGGCAGCCAATGATGTGCTCACAAATCATGGTACTGTCCTAAATTTCGAGGCAATATTGGCCAGACTAGACTTCGCATATGCTGACAAGCGACCTATGCATATAATCGAACAAGAACTAAGTGTTCTAAGACAGGGTTCTATTAGTATAATAGAATTCTACAACGCAATCAACTGCAAGTTGACCCTGCTGACCAATAAGACTATTATGACCCATGGGTCAAATTCGCCAATAACGAATGAACTCAATGCTATGAACAGACGCAATGCTTTGAGAATTTTCATAACCGGCCTGAACGGCCAACTACCACAAATATTGTTCTCCCTCAATCCACCAGACTTGCCCAACGCACTCGCTAAGGCGCAAGAACTTGGAAGAATGTTCGAACAAATTTTGCATTTCAATTTGCCAACCACAAAGGTGAAAACAGAAACCATCATAATCACAATACACTGAGATTGTCGAGACAACCAAATGGTAATACCAACAATCCTTCCAGACATAATGATTACAGGCAATTACCACAACTTTTCGAACCTATGGTTCTTGGTAGTTCTGTAAATCGACCCATCAATAGAGATGATTTAAACCGATACAAACAATCTCATAATAATCATTCACAAAACCCATTTAGACAGGGAAATAATAATAACTATAACAACAACGCAAATACGCCGCGTTGGCAGAAACCAAATTTTAATACTTACAATAACAATACAAGACCTGTATTTAAAAGGGAAAGGGAAAGTGCACAACATTCTATCCAACAACCCCCAGTAAAGACTGAGAGGGTAAATAACCTCAATGAGAATGAGGATTTTTTAGATCAAGAGTGGGATTACCCCACTTACGAAGAGTAATAAACAACAAAAAAATTAAAATATTAATAGATACCGGTGCCAGATACATTGAGTGATCCAATCACTCTACCAATTTTTAAACGCGCCCGAACGGTGAACGGGGAAATTATTATTAAAAAGTGCTACGAAGCACTCATATTCGACACTAAGACAAGATTTTATGTTTTAGAAAATCTAGAATATGCAGCTCTAATAGGAGCAAACTTGTTAAGTCAAGTTAATGCTAAGATTGATTTTAATGACAATACATTAAAATACAACAATAAAGTTGAAAGAATTTATTTTGATGACAAAGAAGTTATCAACAATATTCAAGAAGTTAAAACAGATCAATTAAGAGTTGCAATGATGGAGAAAATTAAAAGTATCCATAATGACATTGATTTAACTCTTCCCTTCAGAACAGATGTCATGGCGGAAATCCGTATGGCCAATGACAAACCTATCTGGAGTAAACAATTACCTTATCCCCTATCTGCAAATAACTTCGTAAACAGTGAAGTTCACAAAATGTTGGAAGAAGGAATTATCAGACCTTCCAAATCTCCTTTCAATAGCCCCGTCTGGGTTGTACCAAAAAAAGGTACAAACGAGGACGGCACACCAAAAAGTCGATTAGTCATCGATTATAAAAAGCTTAATGAAAGCACGATTTCTGACAAGTACCCTATACCGGATACTTATGTCATATTATCAAACTTAGGAAAAGCCAAATACTTTTCCACCCTTGACTTGGAATCAGGGTTCCATCAAATAAAAATGAAACAGGAAGACATTGAAAAAACCAGTTTTTCCGTTAATAACGGAAAATATGAATACACTCGATTGCCCTTTGGATTGAAGAATGCGCCTTCAATATTCCAAAAAAAGAAAAATTTACTCTCTACGAAGAGAAAGTAGACTTCTTAGGTTATGTCGTCGGACACAACGTAATAAAAACTAATCCCGATAAAACGATGACTATAAAGGGATACCCCGAACCTAAAACCTTAAGGCAGTTAAGATCATTCCTAGGAATGATAGGATACTATCGAAAGTTTATTCAAAATTACGCAAAAATTGCAAAACCACTTACAAGATACCTTCAGAGCGAAGACGGACAAGTATCAACTCACATGGCAAAAAAGACAGCCATCGAACTAGACCAAAAAGTTAAAATAGCTTTTCAAACATTAAAAGACCACCTACTCACAGAAGTCGAACTTACACAACCAGACTTCTCAAAAAAATTCGTATTAACCACTGACGCATCGGATGACGCAGTAGGTGCAGTTCTGTCACAAGACAATAAGCCCATAACATTCATATCCAAAACTCTAAGCAAATCAGAACGCAGTTATGCCGCAAATGAAAAAGAACTCTTTGCAATCGTTTACGCTTTGAAGAATTTGAGGAATTATTTATATGGTGTCACAAATTTAGAGATCCACACGGATCACCAACCTCTGACATTTGCAGTTTCACCAAGAAATCCGAACGCAAAGATGAAGAGATGGCATGCTCTTATAGAAGAACATGCACCTAAAATGATCTATAAACCAGGTCATACTAACGTAGTCGCTGACGCACTGTCAAGACAAAATTTAAATCAGATATCTGATACAAATACAGTACACTCAGCTGAAAGTAGCGAAGAAAATGACATAGACTTCATAGACAGACCAGTGAACCAATATAGCCAACAAGTTATAATAAATAAAGGCATCAGTACGATACACGATCAACTAACTCCATTTCCTAATAGGAAACGACATTTGATAACGTACGAAGATCCTAAGGACTTAATCCCTATATTTAAGGAATACTAACAAGACGGAATAATAGTACGTCTGAAGTTATTTACGAAATAAAAGGTATCTTAAAAGAACATTTTAAAAACAAGTTCATCAGAACAAAGTACTTTGCCGACGATATTACAAATAAAGATGACCAAGCAGATATCATAAAACAAACTCATAACCGAGCACATAGAAATGCCCGAGAGAATGTTAAGCAGATTCTGGAACAATATTATTGGCCTAAAATGCAAGATGAATTCTTGCAATACATAAAACATTGCGAAATATGTAACGTTAACAAATATGACAGACATCCTACCATGCAGCCCATTGGTGAGGCACCAATTCCGAAAAAAGAAGGAGAATCAATTCACATTGATGTAATGTTCGCTGAAAAGCACAAATTTCTTACATGCATAGACGCATACTCTAAATTCCTTGTTATAAAACACATTGACAATAGACAAGAAATGTCAAACAAAGTTTTGGAGCTACTGCAAATATTTCCAGCTTGCAAACATATAACATGTGATCAGGATCTAGCATTTACATCCGCAGTCTTCACGACTCTTATGAAAAGATCCAATATAACATTATATTATGTAACGACAAACCATAGTACGTCCAACGGACAGGTCGAACGAGTACATAGTACATTACAAGAAATAGCGAGGTGCATCAAAACACAACACTCATTATTAGAACCTGTAGAAATATTCATACGGGCGGCAAGAGAATACAATTTAACAATTCACTCTGTAACCCAGAAGAAACCTATAGACATTCTTTTTAATAAAGCATTTCATGAAGATACTCCTCTCAAATTAACTATAGCTCAAGACAAAATGATCGAACATAATAATAGGAATAGGAAAGCTAAAAACATAAAACCTAAAGAAGTAGTGTACCAAAAAGATCCTACAGTAAGAAACAAATTGCAACCTAGGTTTAAAAAGAGAATAGTTAAAGAAGATTTAGGAAATAAAGTCAAACTAACTAACGATAAAATAGTCCATAAGGATAACTTGAAATTTTAACTTACAGAAAATGGACATCTTTTTATTTATTTTTATTTTCGCTACAACCCAGGCAGAATTAATTGATTACACTCGAGAGACCTACATTTTGATAGAAGTAGACGACGTACTCTTATATGAGAACACATCAACCATATTTCATGTAACAAACCTTACATTTATACAGAATTTCGTTGACACAACATGGAAAGAGTTAGCAATAGAGCATGACAATACCAATTACGCTGACACTCCAAGGCATACAAAATTCGACAGTCATCGTAACATCATTCAAACTTTTCTTGACCAATTAGCAATTACAAGACCCAAAAGAGCAATAGAAACTATTGGTAAAATTTGGAAATGGATCGCTGGTTCGCCAGATCACGATGATAAGATAACAATAGAAAATAAGTTAAATGATTTGATACAAAATAATAATAAACAATTTGTAACTAATTCAAAAATATTTGACGCTTTAAAAAATGTTAAAAGAGATATCAAAGATGATCTTGAAGCGGAAAAGTGTAACTTAATTATTTAAGAATTACAAAATATAATAACTACTCTCACATTAGCAAAGCTTGGAATACTTAATCCAGCAATTTTAAACCACAATGAAATAAATAAAATAATAAAAAAAGAAAAAACGGAACTCACAATCACTGAACTGATCGATATTTGAAAATTTAAAATCGTTCAAAATAAAAATGTAATAGCTATAATGATTGAGTATCCAATTTTATACAAAAAATGTAAATTGTACAAAACAAGAGCCCTAAGCCAGCCTGACGGCAAATTAATAATAAATAAAGAAATTGCAAAATGTGGTAATGTGTACCAAAATATTCAAAATTGTAAATTTGAGTTAAGATGTAATTATTGTAAAACACAAAAAGATAACAATACATGTTTAATAGATCTACTACACAATGAACGAGCTTTGTGCAACAAAACTAAAGAAAAGGACTTGTATCTAGAAGTAATAAGAGATGGATCAATTCTTTTGACTGGAAACCATCAGGTAGAGAACCTAACCATCACGGGTACATACTTGCTTACGTTCGAGAACACAACAACAATAGACGGAAAAATATACAATAATCCCACGGGACAAATCAACACGTTCCTAAAGACGTACACGGTCAACGAATATGACATAGGTACATACTTTGAAGCACTGGATGATAATCTTAAGATGGAGAACATTAACCTTCTAACAACAATCCAAGAAAAAATAACAAATAGTCCTATTGTGTCCACATTCGGATTAATAATTCTAATAATTCTTATTATCATGATAATAATCATTATAGTGTACTTAAGAAGACCAAGGCACCCTGTCCTCACTAAAGACGAATACATGAGTCTACAAGTTCGAGATATTATGAACAGAGTGCACGCACAATCACCGTAAATATCGGGACGATATTTTATTAACAAAGGGGGAAGTTAACTCATCATACTTTTTATTAAAACCACTCCAAAATCATTAAAACCGAAAAACATTAAACCCGAAACCACTTATCCCAAATCTAATAAAATCGATAGTGTCAACAAACGACACAAACAAGTCACGTCCCCATCATTATATCATCATGTCCAGCGACAAGATTAAAACAATGACATTCTTTGTCACCCCCATCACACACTATACAACAAGAAGAACAAATAGCTGCAACCGTGGCTATATAATGACCTAGACCGAAGTTATCCTGCCCTTCAGTTCCAGTACAACCTGCGATCATGCTGATCGAATTTATATTGTGTTAAGATAATTTTGTATTACAATTGTATTATTATTTTAAATAAAGTTTTTTTTCAGTAAGCAAACGAGCTTATATTTAATTTGTATTTCACCTCTATCCTTCCGGGTTCACCATATGTTCACCAAAAGAAATCGTTGTGTAAAAAACAAAAAAGTTTGAATTTAACCGACAAAAATAAGTGCAAAAGATCGATTTATCTGTTATATAAAAAAAAGAGAGGAAATTCTCTTAGAAAAAAAAGTGTAGTGATTTTGTTTTTGTGTTCATTTTTTAAAGTTTGTGTATTGCAGCCATACCTGAATAAAGTACATACAAAGGTCCAATTAACCTATGGAGCGGTGCACCTCCCCACAGGAATTGGGTAAGTCATTTCGTTAAACATTTATTTTAAAACTTTCAATTTGAACATATAAATAGAATTTTACTGCACAAATTTTCCTTAAAAAAATACATAAAGAAAAAAAAAGAGAGCGAAAGTAAGCCTGTGGGTATGCAACGTGTATACCTTGGTGACGTGGTGAACTTCGAAGCGATTAGACAGTTATTAAATAAATAAATAATTAACATTAGGTATATAAAGTCATAAATTTTGTTTGAATAATAATTTTCTTTAATTTTTTTTTGCAAAAATTTTTTAAAAAAAGGGTAATTTCATTAAATTAAATTAATTAAAACCATTAATTTTATCCTAAGTATATGCTATATATTTTTTTTACTTGATCAACCGAAATTTTGTATTGCGGACTACATAGTAATATTTTGTCTACATATGTACATTGTACATACATAAATACCTATATAGAAATACCCAAAAAAATAAACAATCGAAAATACGAGACATTTACAGTCTGCGTCGAAATAAAAGATACGCTTTCATTAATTAAATTTTTTTTTTAATTTTGGGTTACGAAAGTTAATCGTTTGATAAGATTTCACAATTTAAAGGTTCCGTAAAAAAAATATAATAATTAATGTAATCATTTCGGATTTTCAAAAAAAAAAATTACTTATTATTGACGGTTGGTTTGAAGTTAGATTGATTTTTTTTATTCGGATTACTTTTGTTGTATTTTTTTTAGAATATATTTATATTTTGCTTAATTTGTTTTATGTTATTTTCATCTTTTGGGGTTATGAATAAAAGTTATCCTTTTGGATAGTATTTTTGAAAAAATGGTAAAAGAATTCTTGTATTGAATCCTCTGTTGGATTTCATTATTTTTCGCAATTTATTTTAAAGCTACATCGGTGGATTGGTAATATGAAGTTCGCGTAAGTGAAGGTTTACGTGGATGTGGCGGTGACGCAAGGTAAACAAATAAGACCGAGTACAGTCAAGTCAAGTCAAAAACAAAATGTAAATGTAAATGGAATTTCCAGTTTTGTTTTTCTGGATGAGTTGATATGTAGGTAGTCTCTGGATTAGGGGCTGATATACAATCGAGGACATATCAGCCATGGTCGTATCTTTTAGGATGCGTGGGTGCGGTTTCCCTCCGAGAGGCAACACCATCGGGCTCTCTCCTCCTTGGAACCTTTTGTTAAGAAACCAGTTTTATTTCAGGACGAATTTGGGCTCCTTTTTTTGAACCCGAACTTTTTTTAATATCTACCCCGGCATGAAAATACTCTACACTCTAACCGACCTGTTTCGACCATGTGCTATGTGATTGTGTTTTAAGGATAATAGCACCCCTACTGTTGAAGCAGAAAATATCATCATCATAAATTTTTACTTTTAAAACTTTGTAAATAACTCTTAAATATTGGATTTAAATTTCAATTCTGTAACTGACAAAATTAAATTTTTGAATTCAAATCTGTAACCTATATTATACCAATCGCCATCTTTTTTGATACTTATAAATTCGCCTTAAAGTTTAACTGAAAATGTAACGTAATCTCTCTTTCGAAATTACATAAATTTTTGTATAAATACTTTCTAACGAAATAAAATTTTTTGGACTATTGTACAACCCTTAGGGGAAATCGCTGGTTTTTTTTTGCTTTAACCAATCTCGTCGTTTTGCTTCGCTAACTTTGATGGTCTTTGTTCGAAAGCCATTCAAAGTCCTCGTCGTTTTATAGCTACCGTTGATAAATCGATCAACGCATCAACCAGGATCTGCCTATCCTTTCGATTAAGGACATAATAGAGATCTCCGGGTTGACGGTCAAGTCTTTTTGATCGTTCATTTTTTGGCGCCCAACGTAAAAAATAGTATAAAAAAGCTCGGTTTTGTTGACTAACGTGGTTAAAAGTGGTACTTTTCGTCTAAAACACGATATAAAAGACTTAATTTATTACTCCTCGTGTTAAACTATATAAAAGTTGTTAAACCAACGTGCAAAAAGTGGTAATTGACATAAAGACCTATAGTAAAATCATTAAAACTATTCGCGAAAATTGTGCACAAATAAATATAATAGTGCAGAAACATAGAACACTCTATATACATTTTTCTCGCCGCGTTTCGGTTCTTTTCGGTTTCGTGAGTGCATGGTGTAGGTGAAGTGCTAAAAACCCCGAGAGGAAGGAAAGACAACACCAGGAGAGAACCCAGTTGAATCCCGAAAATACCAACAGCCCATCCAAGAGGAATTGGAACCAACCTACAGATCATCAGAGAAAAATTGTGGGAGATAAGTATATCTCTCACCAAGGTATGTGTGGTCTAAGTTTTACTCTAATGTGTGTTGCTTTTCCAATTTAAATTAAAAAACAAAAAAAAAAAAAAAAAATCCAATAATAAATTAAATTCAATTTAAAACGCACCTTGGATATAAAACAGACCCTATAAATTAATTATATTGCTCAAAAATAATATATTAATATAGTTGAACAACATATTTCGATTTTTGCCGTTCAAATAAAATAAAACATTAAAATTTAAATAAATTTAAACCTACGAATTTATACCAAAAAATACTCTTCAATCTTCATACAAATTGTCTGTCGATCTTCCGCTTAAAGCATAGTGTTTTCGCTGGAAAAAATCATATACAATCCACAAAGAGTGTGCTTACGATCCACTTGTGTGTCCAATATACACACCCACGCACAATAGTTAAAATAATTAAAAGCTTTCGCTCTAAACTACTTTTTGCCGCCCCCGCCACCACCACACCATTGCTTAGTTCGTCGTTTTTCGCCTCATTCTGCTCGTTTACTCGTACTCTCGCTCGCTTCTTGCATTTGGTTGCAGAATACCTAAAATTCAAATAAAAATCAATACACACTGATTTCAGTGCATAGATCCTCATTTCGCCCACACATTATTCGCTCAAAGCTCATAGGAGCTTGCTTTCGTCGTCGTCGTCGCGGGAGATCTTGCTGCATGATCAATGCACTGAAGCAAAGCTTTTTTGGTTGATTGAATTTTCGTCGTCACATACCAAAAGTAAACAACTTTGATTCAAATTATTTTACATTCGCTTATTTAAATTACAACACATAATTTAAATAAAATAACATTGCCTTAACATCGTCGTAGGCATAATATAACATCGATAATTATATACTTCTGCCGTATATCTACTATAACTTAATTCGCCGCTACCTACAGTGGGAAATAAAAATAAAATAAACATAGTTCCTGTTTAAAACTTGTTCATTTGGAATAGGGTTGCCCACTCCTATTTTAATTTTAATTCGAATAAAAATTAAAATAAGCTTTTTAGTTAAGGAATTGGATTAAATTTTTTTTGATTTTATCGTTGCTGTTTGAAAACATTTTTTGATTTTTTAGTATTAATTCTACAATGGCAACCAAACCTACTCTTGATGAATTAAAACAACAACGGTCTTCTACTAAAGGAAGCATAACTCGTATAAAAAATATAGTGGAATCAACTACCAATATATTAACGTCAACTGAACTTGAGTGTCGCCTAGGAATTTTGGAATCTTATTTTAAACAAATTTTAGTTTACCAAACCCAAATAGAAGCCTTAGCCCCGACCGATACTTGTTGAGGTGAAATCGAAGATTTGTATATTACTGCTAAATCAAAAATTATTTCGCTTTTGGGATCTGGTAGGCGATGCAGTGTAGCAGATATAACGTTAAGTAGTGGCCCAACTTCAACTAGTCGTCTTCCAAAACAACGTCTTCCTAGGTTTAGTGGAAAATACTCCGAATACAAAAATTTTATAAATTCATTCAACAATTTAGTCGAAACAGATTCAAGCTTAACTAAAATAGAAAAATTTAATTATTTGCTTTCGTGTTTAACTGATCAAGCACTTGGTACAGTAAAGGCTTTTCAAGTCACGGAAGCCAACTACCCAAAGGCACTTCTTAGTTTGAAGGAGCGCTATGACAATGATTGTCTAATATTTTTGGAAAATATATCCGAATTAATAGAACTACCAAAGGTTACCAAATCATCTCCTGCTTCATTGAGGACTTTAGTCGATAATATATCTGCTTTATTTAGTTCTCTTCTCTCGATAGGGTCGTTTGAAAATATTTGTAACGCAATAATAATACACATAGCCATGTCGAAGGTCGATCCAGAAACGCAGTCCAAATGGGATGAACAGCTGGACTATAGCAAGTTACCTGAATGGAAAGAGTGTGCAGCCATTCTCAACAAACGATGCCAGTTCATGGAAGCTAGAGATAGCAAGCAGCTACGATCGGATTTTACTCACAAATCATTCAACAAACCAAAACCTACTTTTGTCAACAATCGTCGTCCTCAAACTTCACTTGCTGCTCATCAGCATTCTTGTATCTTTTGTCGGGACAATACTCATTCAATTACAGGCTGTAAAGATTTTGCTGAGCTTTCAGTAATGGATCGTTATTTCAAAGTGAAAAAATTAGGGCTTTGCTTAAATTGTTTAGGAAAAGGTCACAATGTTTCGAAATGTCCGTCGAATTATAAATGCAAGAGTTGCAAGCAATCACATCATAGCCTTTTGCACAGGCCTACAGATAATAGTACTAGTGTTGAAGTTTCACAAGGTTCATTGAATACAACAGCTGCAGCACATTCCGCATTGGAGAAGGAGCGTGTTCTCAATCAAGTTATTTTGGCAACAGCCTTAGTTCTCGTGAAAGACTCATCGGGTAGTTTTCAGTTGGGTAGAATTCTACTGGATTCTGGTTCTCAGGTTAACTTTGTTAATGAGAAGTTTGCAAATTCGCTCTGTCTTAAAAAACAAAGAAGGAACGTCGATATAGTGGGAATAGGACATACAGAAACACAAACCAAGTATCTAACTCAATCGACAATTCGCTCTAGATACAACAATTTCGAAATTTGTTTAGAATTTTTAGTCGCACCCTCCATTACAGGGTATCAACCGGAAGCAGCACTTAACATAAACAACTGGAATCTTCCTACGAATTTGGACTTGGCAGATGAGAGCTTTAATCAGCCATCTCAGATAGATATGTTGGTAGGTGCTGAAGCATTCTTTGATTTGCTGGAAACAGGTCAAGTCAAATTAGGTGAAGGACTTCCACACCTGCAAAAAACTGCTTTAGGTTGGATAGTATCTGGTAGATACAAATCAAAAGTAGTCGAAGCGAATAGATCGTGCTTCGTCAATTCAAAAGATAGTTCTTTGGATAAATATTTAGAGAAGTTTTGGGAACTTGAAGAGATTCAGGGTCAACAGTCGATGTGGTCTGAAGAGCAAACTGCATGTGAGGAACACTTCAAGGACAACATCGAAGTTCTACCCAGCGGTCGACTAATGGTTCACCTACCTCTCAAACGAGATCCCAACTGTCTTGGAGCTTCCTATGATATAGCCTTCAGAAGATTTTTATCTCTGGAGCGTAGGTTATCTAAGAACTCATCGTTGAAAACGGAATACGTAGATTTTATGAAACAATATGAATCTTTAGGTCACATGTCAGTCGTACACAATCCTAATCTCGAAATCGCTCACTATTACTTACCACATCAATGTGTAATTAAGCCTGAAAGCGTGTCTACAAAATTGCGCGTAGTATTTGACGCATCTTGCCGAACATCGTCACAAATATCCTTGAATGGAATACTTATGGTCGGTCCTACGATACAGGACGAACTTGTTATAATTTTACTTCGCTTTAGACTTTATCGATATGCTCTAACAGCCGACATTGTCAAGATGTATCCACAAATCTTAGTACATCCATCGCATAGGAGGTTGCAGTTTATCTTATGGAGAGAAGATGCACACACTCCTATTAAAACATACCAGCTTAACACCATAACATATGGTACGTCATCAGCACCGTTTTTGGCAATTCGTTGTCTTCAGTATTTGGCCGATAAAAACCAAGAGCATTTAAGGCTAGGAGCTTCTGTTCTAAAGTCTGATTTTTACGTGGACGATATGTTGACTGGAGCAGACGACTTAGATACTCTAACCCAAAAACGAAACGAAGTTGTTTCCATTTTGAATTCAGCTGGATTAGAGCTTTCAAAATGGAATAGCAATCATTTTTCCTTAATCGAGGAAACAAAACAAAAAGAAATAAGATTAACTGAATCAAATCTCGCGAGCACGTTAGGTATAGCTTGGAATCCTGTGGCAGATGAATTCAGTTTTTCTTACAAGCCAAATCGATCGTATACAAAATACACTAAGAGATCCATTTTATCTCTTTCTTCGTCCCTTTTCGATCCAATGGGTTTGCTCAGCCCCATCATTATTCGAGCTAAGATCCTGCTACAACAGCTTTGGATAGATAAAGTTGACTGGGATGCATCAATTCCACAAAACATCGACATTGAGTGGCGTCAATTTATGATCGATCTACACTCTATTCAAAATCTCTCTGTTCCTCGATTCGTGTTTGTAGAAAATAAAACAAACTACCAAATACATGGCTTCGCCGACGCTTCTATGAAGGCATATGGTTGCTGTATATATCTGAGAAGTATAGATACGTTCGGGTCAGTAGAAGTGAAGCTTTTAGTCGCCAAATCTAGAGTTGCGCCAGCTAAGAAGAAACAACTTCCGCGCTTAGAGCTTTGTGCAGCACATCTTTTATCCAAACTCTGGTTAAAAATTCAAAGAGTGATCGACAAAAACTTCTCGGAAGCATTCTTTTGGACTGATTCTGCAATTGTTTTGCACTGGATATCCACACACTCATCAAGGCTCAACACATTTGTTGGAAATAGGGTAGCAGAAATTCAGGAGACAACGAAGCAGGTTGTTTGGAAACATGTTCCAACATGTTCCTGCAGATGTCGTTTCCCGAGGATGTTCCGTGGGAGAGCTACAAAACTCAATTTGGTTTAAGGGTCCAGCATTTTTGTTTGAACGGGAGGAAAATTGGCCATCCACGGTAGATATCTGTCCTTCTCCAGAGGACCTTTTGTTGGAAAAACGAAAAACAGCTTTAAATTGTCAACAACCAGACAAAAACCATTATTTGGAAACAATAGAGAGAGTGAGTTCGTATACAAAGCTCATCAGAATTTTTGCGTTTGTTGCAAGGTACCTTAATTTGCGTGTATGGAGAATCCCGTTTCCTAGTGAATTTCTGACAGCCAATGAACTTGAATATTCACTACAAATCATCGTTAACGTGATTCAAATGAAGTACTTTGCTAAGGAAATTGAAGCTATACAATCAAACGTACGACTTAAAGGATCCATAAATTCTCTAAGTCCCTTCGTCGAGGATAAGAATGGGCTTCTTTTGTTGAAAGTGGGTGGGCGATTGAAGCATGCAAACATGCCTGAGGAAAGTAAGCATCCATTGTTACTGCCCAAAGATTGCATCTTTAGCAAGACACTAGTCGAACATCTTCATTATTCGAACTACCATTCTGGTCCAAAAGCTCTTGTCGCATTGACCAGACAAAGATTTTGGGTAATAAATATTCGAGAGGTAGCACGAAGGGTAGTAAGAAAGTGTCCCCATTGTGCAAGGTATAGGCCAAAACTTTATGAGCAGGTTATGGGAAACTTGCCTGCTGAAAGATTGACACCATCACGTCCATTTGTTTGTTGTGGGGTGGATTTTTGTGGTCCGATATATACCTATTATAAAATTCGGGGCAAAGTTCCGTATAAGACTTATGTTGCAGTTTTTGTCTGCTTCTCGTCGAAGGCAGTTCACTTGGAAGCTGTGTCAGACCTTTCAGCTGATGCTTTTATAGGAGCATTGAAAAGGATGATAGGTCGTAGAGGTCTCCCAAGAGACATTCACTGTGACAATGCGACAAATTTCGTTGGCGCACAGTCAAAACTAAAGGAATTACGCGATATGTTGTTCAAAAAATCTAACCAACAAAACATTGTTAATTTTTGTTCTAATTCCACCATAAATTTTCATTTTATACCCCCCAGGGCACCCCACTTCGGTGGAATTTGGGAGGCGGCCGTTAAAGTTGCAAAGGGTCATCTCTATCGCAGCCTAGGAGGTGCCAAGCTGTCATTCGAGGAACTGTCAACTGCGCTGGTGGAGATCGAGGCCATAATGAACTCCAGGCCAATAACTCCGATGTCCACAGATCCCAATGACGTCGAAGCCCTAACGCCAGCTCATCTGCTTATTGGGTCTTCACTAAAAGCAGTTCCTGAGCCAATTGAAGAAGTCTCCGACATCAGCTATCTACAACGATGGCGACGAATAAATGCCGTCGAAACTCACTTTTGGAAGCAATGGTCATCAGAGTACATCCACGAACTCCAAGGACGTGCAAAGTGGGCGTCGTCCAGACCAAACATCACAGTTGGAAGCCTCGTCATTATTCACGAGGACAACCTACCTCCTCAAAAGTGGCTCTTGGGGAGAGTCACGAAAATCATCGAAGGTCCAGATGGTCGAGTCAGAGTCGCCGATATAAAAACGTCAAAAGGAGAATTCAGGCGACCCATTCGCAAACTCGCAGCGATTCCATCTTGAAAGGAAGTCCTTTCAAAGGAGGCGGAATGTTGAAGCAGAAAATATCATCATCATAAATTTTTACTTTTAAAACTTTGTAAATAACTCTTAAATATTGGATTTAAATTTCAATTCTGTAACTGACAAAATTAAATTTTTGAATTCAAATCTGTAACCTATATTATACCAATCGCCATCTTTTTTGATACTTATAAATTCGCCTTAAAGTTTAACTGAAAATGTAACGTAATCTCTCTTTCGAAATTACATACATTTTTGTATAAATACTTTCTAACGAAATAAAATTTTTTGGACTATTGTACAACCCTTAGGGGAAATCGCTGGTTTTTTTTGCTTTAACCAATCTCGTCGTTTTGCTTCGCTAACTTTGATGGTCTTTGTTCGAAAGCCATTCAAAGTCCTCGTCGTTTTATAGCTACCGTTGATAAATCGATCAACGCATCAACCAGGATCTGCCTATCCTTTCGATTAAGGACATAATAGAGATCTCCGGGTTGACGGTCAAGTCTTTTGATCGTTCACCTACTATATGAGGGAATGCGGAACTTCTGTTGAAAGTCCTTTTGCCGACAACACCTCGGTTCCGTTACAGGTGGCGCCCAACGTGGGGCCCGATTCGTCTTTTATTTTTCCTGGTTCGAAGTTGAAATTCTTGTTTGGAAAAAAAAAATGTTGAGATAATTTTCTCTACTTTTATTACAAAAATTTGACAGACTTTATTTGATTGTTATTATTGCATTGATGGTACCTTCATTTTATTTATTGTGAAATTTAAAGTGGTGAGCGGACGTCCAGTAAATCGGTTTGAAGTCTTTTCCCTGTTTAGCCTGTTGCGACAATCATGCATTTCAATCAAAATCAATATCTGACATAACCAGAATTTTCAATCGATTAGTTTTGCATCCGTATCTTTTGGTTCAGCCGAATTTATGGTTGTGCAGATTGATCTTTTGAAATTTTTTTTTTAAAATAAGCAATGTCGACCGATAGTTTGAGCTTTGGTAGGCACGTACTATGTCCGTAGCGAGTTGTTTCGTTTTCTCAGATTTGTTATATAAATTACCTCTGTATATTTATTTATTTACTTCATCTATCGAGTTAACTCTTACAGATTGCTTTTAACTACATACTAATTAATTAATTTATCATTTAAATATTGCTTAATAACATTCCTTTCTAGGCTTATATCTAAATATAATTCAAATTCATTAAATGATTTCATGCATCTTGAAATTGGTTCATTTAAACCATAATTAAATCTATGATATGGTATATAAAACAATTGTCTTGATCTTATATATCTTTGAGGAACATACAAATTTAATAGATTAAGTAAATCGGAGCATTTTATATGGTAAGACAATATATCATGAACAAACATTACACAATTAACAATTCGCCGATTTTCTAAAGAGTTCAGACCAATTAAAGCGCATCTTGTAGAATAACAAGGCATTGAATCTAAATTAAATTTAAGTTGTCGAACTACAAATTTTGTAAAAGACTTTTGAACTTTCTCAATACGATTTTTTGAAACTGTATAATGAGGATCCCATACAACTGAAGCATATTCCAAATGAGGACGTACAAGAGACATATAGACGGATTTTATTGCATATGGATTCGAAAATTCGGCACAATTTCTTTTAAGAAAACCTAACATTGAATTCGCTTTAGCAATTACATAATCCATATGCCCGGAGAAATTTAATTTGTCATTGAATATTACACCGAGGTCCTTAATCTCCGAAACTCTACCTAAGACGACGTTTGAAATATTATAATTATAATTAATAATGGTATGACATCGGGAAAAAGACATACAACTACATTTATTGATGTTAAACGAAAGATGATTACTTTTACACCAATCGTTTATAGTATCAATATCATTCTGTATTAATATACAATCATTGATACTCTTAACAGTTGCAAATATTTTAAAATCATCCGCAAATAATAGACCATTTGTAAAATTCAAGTATAATGGTAATTCATTTATGAAAATCAAAAACAACAATGGACCAAGATGGCTCCCTTGTGGAACACCAGATGGTACATATATTGTTTTTGTTGACAGCGAGTTCAAAATTTTCACAACTTGTTTTCTATTAAACAAATAGCTTGAAATCCACTTGAGAAAATTTGAATGGAAACCTAAATTATTGAGTTTTTGAACAAGAAGTGGTATACAAATACTATCAAACGCTTTCCGAAAATCAGTATAAATTACATCAACTTGAAAACCAGATTCCAAGGCATTTGACAAATGTTGAGTAAAAAGTGTCAAATTAGTTGTAGTAGATCTACCACTCACGAATCCATGTTGACATGGAGAAATAAATTCTTTAACATGAAAATAAATTTTGTTTTTTACAATCAACTCAAAAAGCTTCGGTATAGCAGAATGTTTGGTGATTGCACGATAATTCTCAATTTTATGTTTTTGACCTGATTTAAAAATGGGATTTATAAACGAAAACTTCCAGTCATCTAAAAAAACATTCAAAATCCCTTCCTTAACGTCGTCTAATGACAAAAAAAGGTGCCCTAAATCCAAGTTGGAAACAGGTAACTGATAATTTAAACTGTCTGAAATAATTACAGGTGAATGATCCACATAAAAATTCTCAAAAAATTACGCGAATAAATCACATGTTGTATTTAAATCTGAAGAATATTGATCCTTATACTCCATATTATTGAAAATAACCGAGTTCTGCTTCTTAGAATTTATGAAAGCCCAGAATGATTTTGGGTCTCTTGATATCTTTGATTGAGTATCCAAGATATATTGTCTGTATACAAATTTATTTAAGAAATCGTATTCACGTCGCATCTGACAGTATCGATCTTTATCAATATCAGACTTGGTTTTCTTAAACTTTTTAAAAGCTTTATTTTTTATATTTTTTAACATTATGGAGTCTTTTGTTACTCCAAGGCAATTTTGAATTACACCTATTTTTGTTTTTTGGAATAAATCGACAAAAACCATCAAATAGACATTCTAAAATTTTTTTATAAATAGCATCCAAATTTGTTCCAAAAAGATATAATGACCAATCTATTGATAAAAAGTAATCATTCAAGTTATCATATTCTCCTTTTAAAAAATTAAAATCATTACAACGGAATTGTTTAATTGAACTAGAAACATTATTATTATACATTCGTAAACTTAAGCATATCGCTTTATGATAAATAGTATTTTTTACAATTGGAAATAAAGATTCTTTAACTTCATAAGCTAGGTTATTATACAAAAAGAGTAAATCTAGATATCTTTGCATAGAATTGCTTATACAATTTACTTGAATTAAGTTAAGAGACAATATTGAATCAATAAATAAAATTTCAAAATCTTTTTTAACATTATAAGGAATTAATCATTTATCATCTCCGGAATAGTTCCAATGAATATCACATAAATTGAAATCTCCTAAAATACAAGGCAGTTGGTAATCATGTAACCTTTCCAATAAAAATTCAATATTATTTAAATGCATTTCATAAATAAACGTAGAGCTCTTAGGAGGAATGTAGCTTACAACAAAAACAATTTCTGTATATATTCCTACTTCATTACGTACATCAACCAAGACACATAATTGTTCAACCTTTTTATCATTGAATCGCAGGTTGACAGTCTTACTTGAGAATTTTGTATTCACAGCATAAGTACACCTCCTCCTCTCTGAGTTGAAAATTCACATCTATCAGAGCGGTAAACATCAAAAAAGTGATCAAAGAGCTCAGCTGATTGAATGTGACCATGGAGCCAAGTCTCAGTAAAGATAATGACGTCATATTCATGCAACGATGAAGCGAGAAAGATTTCTTTAGTTTTTGTTCTAATACCACCAGCATTCTGGTAATATACAGAGAGTGTATTTTTTTCATGAGAACAAGATGACGGCGATGATAATGATGATGATGATGAAGAAGGATGAAGTGATGATGGTGGTGGCGGTGGCTGCAGCGATGGCAATGTTACCGATGGCGAGGGTAACAGTGATAGCGATGACGACGACGACGGTTGTGCGAATGATAATGTTAAAGACGAATGAGAAAGAGATGTAGAGAATGGAGAGGGAGTTTGAACATTATGTTGTTGTTGTTGTTTTTTATCTTGAGGGATTAGTTGTTTATTATTTGCATAGTTTAATTGTTGACACTTGCTAATTGTACAATTTCTTTTTTTGGGAAAAAATGAAACATTTTCACATTTACATTCGTGGGCCAGTTTTCTCCTTTCAAAGCATTTTCCAATGCTGTTGTAGGAATCCCGAGCCGAAAAGTTATATGTTTTAATTTAGTCACATCAGTATTTTGTTTACACAAGGGAAAACAAGACAGAGTGTTTTTAGCTAAATTTAGTTTATTAGATGCATAAGTAATTATAGCATCAGGTGTCGTTAATGGGGTAAAACGAGACAAATGAATCCATTTTAAAGAGGGCAATACTTCTAGCGCCGATGAAGAGTCATCACTACCTATCACGCACAAATTATTTTTATTTTTTGTTTTTGCGTTTTTGCGGGGCGCGAAGGGCTTTGCATTTTTCAATAAGACGTTTGAAGAGCAAGGGTCATTATCATGAAGCGAGATAGAATTTTGTAACAGTCGAGTAAGTTTTGTGTTTTATAACACATAATTAATGTTCAGCTTCCACACAAAAATTCCAAGGGAGTATATTATAACAGAAAAACTTTTATTCGATATTTAGATATTTACCTTGACACGTCACATCCACCAGACATATTTTAGAACCGTTGGCACAAACAATTTTTTGTATTCTCTTTTGATATATTATTTATAATCGTTTGTTTTCTAATTGAATCATTTGTTTATTAGTTCAAATTTCAATTTCTTTTTATTATTTAGTTCAAGATTTTTTTTAGCAATTGAAATTTGATTTCTTTATTTTTTTTTTATAATTTTCTTATGGTATAATCCTTTTTAATTTTTCTTTGAATTTGTCTTTAAGTAATTTAATCAATCACTTAGTTTTTTTATTTTATTTCTTTTCGATCTGGTTTTATTTATTAAAAAGGTTTAGAAGCTCACGTTAGATAATCTTATGTCTTCAGGTGAGGATAGGAAAAAACATAATTTACGTTCTTCTCGTGGTCAAGCACCCATTCAATCTCTTCGTGGTTGTGGATCTAGTCTATACGCTCGTGGGCGCGGATCAGGTCAAAAACTACGTGGTCGCGGGTACAATAAAGCAATTAGTGTTTCTAACAACATAAGCCTTCCACTCGAAGCCATGGCTAGTAATTCCAACCCGGATATACACAACTTAGGATCAAGATTACCGCCCAATGTTCCCCCAAATCAAGCTCCTCCAGAAGGAGACCCCTCTGCAAAGAATGCCAACCCAGAGGTACTAATGGGATCTCAAGCCGTTCTTAGAAATAGGGATAGTTGGATACCACAGACCCAGCCATTAAACAACCAGGACGAACTAGACTTACCAGCTTACATTCAGGGCCTTGTAACTGCTTCGATAGGAGTTAGTAGGTCAGAGGATCTGCAGGTTATTCGCAAAGAATTAGAAGCCAATAGGGTCGCAATGAAAAATCAAATGGCGGAGATCATCCGAGAAACTTTAAGACAAACTACTCCTTCTGTTCCAAGCGAATATGAAGTCCGCAGGCGAGTTCCTTCAGCTACAGAACCTAATGTAACAGCTCATAATATTCCTGATTCAGCATCAAGAGTAAATTACCCAAGTCTAAACACCAATGCAGATGAGTTTCTCACGCGTATCAGAAACATGAATTTAGATGACACCTGCACTACCAACACCAACAACCCACTCATTCACGACAGAATTATAATTCTGGCTCCAATTACAAATTTCTCGCTTACCACAAGTGGGGTTTGAAATATGATAATATCAAAATGACGGTTGATGATTTTCTTTTTAAGTTAGAGATTTTAAAGGAAACATATCTTTCATCATGGCCTGAGGTTGTAGCGAATTTTCACCATTTTATAACCGGACAAGTTGAAGATTGGTATTGGGTTTTCCGTAAATCCAATCCTAGAATAGATTGGCCTGGACTTAGGTATGCATTGATAGAACAGTTTCGGTCTCTTGAGACTGATGCTGAGCTTTCAATGAAATTATATGAACGTCGTCAGCAACCTAACGAAAGCTTTGACGATTTTTTTTGGCTATTCAAATCATGAATTACTAATTCTGATCAAACAAAACGTGAAAAGTCGAATGGGAGAGTTGTTGTTGACTTTTAGGGCCCAGAGCCTTAATGAATTGGCTTATGTTTGCCGTAATATGGAAAAATACATTAAAGATCAAAACAAACAGAAGATTAAAAATACCATAAGTCAACCCTTTCATAGAAATGTTAGTGAGTATAGGGTAGCCGAAGTAGTCGCAGATCCAGAAACAGCTTCTCTGGAAGCCATGCAGATGCAAAGAGATACCAGCAATTATACCTGCTGGAACTGCAAAAAGTTAGGTCACGGCTATATGGAGTGTCCAGACTCACAAAGGTCCTTGTTTTGTTACCGCTGCGGAAAAGAAAGTACATCTTCACCTCAATGCACAAGTCCTAAATGCGCGGGAAACTCTCGCAAGAGCAAACCGTCGACCGGGATGGCTTGCTCGCGAGACCAGAAACCGGATTTGCATTAGATCATAATTCCAACATAGATTGCAAAAACAGAAATTTTCAAGTACAAATTTTAAAAAGACCAGCTAATGAAGAAAAGATAAAAACAGATATTTCACCTCCGAAAGCTAAGAATTCACCTCCGTTGAAAAGCCTTCACGAACGACAAATAAGGTATTATGCCGCCAGAGATAGGATTTTCGGTAGCTCAAAACCTCCAGTTTCTAATAGAATAACTCGGATCCGAGAACGAAAGAAAAATAGAAGAAACGCGTTTAAAAGTATAGAAGCAACAACTTTGTGTTGTTCTGATGATCCTCGCCCCTATGCCAAGATAAAAATTTTTGGTGAAAGTATGTTGTGATTGCTAGACAGTGGTGCTAGCATAAGTTGCTTGGGCATGGATGGCGATGATTTTCTAAACTAACATAAAGTTGTTTGCTCACGGTTCTCGTCCAATGTAAGAACAGCGGATGGTCGTAATCAACCTATCACTGGTAAATTCGTTGCAGATATCACCTACAAAAACATCACCAAAAAGATTGAAATGTATTTAGTTCCTTCGCTACAGCAACAGTTGTATCTTGGGATAAATTTTTGGAAGTCTTTTGATATAGCTCCTCATTTAATTTCCGAAATTTCACCTCTAAAGACCTCCTTAAACAATACGTCTTCGGAGATGCGTGAGCTATCGGGAGAAGAATTCAATAAACTTCAAACAGCCATCAGTATGTTCCCGTCCTTTGCCACTCTTGGCTTAGGTCAAACAACACTGGAGGAACATGAAATCGACACAGGGGATGCCGAGCCGATAAAACAGCGACACTATCCTGTTTCTCCTGCGGTGCAAGAACTATTATATGGGAAATTGGATAAGTTACTTGACATGGGTATAATTGAAGAAAGCAATAGCCCATGGAGCTCTCCGGTGGTCTTGATACGAAAACCCGGTAAGACGAAGAAAAGTGCCTATCCTTTGCCTCATATACAGGGTTTGCTTAGTCGGATTTCAGATACGCACTATATTTCTAGTGTGGATCTTAAAGACGCTTTTCTACAGATACCGCTGGAGAAATCTTCACGGGAAAAGACAGCGTTTACAGTTCCCGGTAGGCCTCTGTACCAATTCAAGGTAATGCCCTTTGGCCTTTGCGATGCACCCCAACGTCTTTGCAAGTTAATGGACAAAGTGGTACCCCACGAATTAAAAGAAAATGTTTTTGTTTACTTGGACGATCTTCTGATAGTCACACGCACTTTTGAGGAACACCTTCGTTTCTTAAACATCGTCGCTGAAAAACTCAAAGCAGCAGGTTTGACAATCAATTTGGAAAAGTTGAAGTTCTGTTTTAAAGAACTAAAATATTTAGGATACGTAATCGGCAATGGGTGTCTTAAAACAGACCCGGCAAAAGTCTCTGGTATAAGAGATTTCCCGGTTCCACAAAATCAAAGACAGGTACGTCGGTTCCTTGGCATGTCTGGGTGGTATCGCAGATTCATAAGAGATTATAGCACTCTTGACACCCCTATCAATAACACCTTAAAAAAGAACGTTAAATTTGAATTTAATAGTGAAGCGCTAGAGTCTTTTCAAAAGATTAAGGATATTCTAACTTCGGCACCCGTTTTAGTGAACCCCGATTACACCAAGCCCTTCATCATTCTGTGTGATGCGTCATCGACTGGCATCGGTGGCGTATTATGTCAAAAGGATGAAGAAGGCAACGAACGCCCCATTTTCTTCTATTCACACAAATTGAACAAAGCCCAGTGTAATTATAGCGTCACTGAACGGGAATGCTTGGCTGCTGTTATGAGCGTAAAACAATTTCGTCCCTATGTAGACGGATACCACTTTAAGGTAGTGACTGACCATGCTAGTTTAAGGTGGTTGATGAATCAAAGGGACCTCAGTGGTAGGTTGGCTCGACGGAGTCTTAAACTTCAAGGTTATGACTTCAATATAGAGCATCGTAAGGGATCGCAACATGTCGTACCAGACGCTCTGTCAAGAGTTTTTGCGACAGACGAATTGAACCTAGATGCCTCGTCGGAGAAATATCCTTCTGATGTGCTGCACATAGATCTATCAGACCCCAGTTTTAAATCTGAGGAATATGGTAAGATCATTGACAACATCACAAACCAAAAAGAACAGCTGCCCGACCTTCAAGTCTCAGACAATTTTGTGTACAAGAAGGTCAGACACAGCACAGGAAATCCTCTGGAGGATGACCTAGGCTGGAAGTTATGGATTCCATCGCAGCTGACCAATCGACTGATTACTTTGGCTCATCGGCCGCCAAGGGCTGCGCATGGCGGGTTAGGTAAAACTCTTAACAGGCTCTGACAGCGATTTTTCTGGCCGAACATGGCAACCCAAGTTAAGTCTTTCGTAAGTAGTTGTGAGGTATGTAAGATGTCAAAAGCTTCCAACCAAATTTTAAGACAACCTATGGGGAAGGCTTTCGTAGTGGAACGTCCTTTCCAACACATCTACATGGATTTTCTTGGACCATATCCTCGGTCTAAAAACGGAAATATTTACATACTAATTGCTCTCGATCAGCTAACGAAATTTGTCATCATAAAAGCTTTGAGAAATGCTACGTCAGAAACGGCAGTTAGATTTTTGATCGAAGAAATCTTATGCTTGTTTGGTGTGCCCGAATCTATCCTTACAGATAATGGCAAGCAAATTATCGGTTCATCGTTTACAAAATTGTTATCCTCATATGGTATTCAGCATGTTAGAACTGCCTTTTATGCTCCGCAAGCCAATGCCAGTGAACGCGTCAACCGTTCAACCCTTTCTGCAATCAGGTCATACATAGGGAAGGATCAGAGAAATTGGGATGTACATCTTCCTGCCATCGCTTGCGCTCTTAGGACAGCTGCCCATTCTGCCATCGGTATTTCACCATACGAAGCCCTGTTTGGCCAAAGAATGGTGGAGCATGGTTCAGAGTATAAACTCTTACGAAAACTCGACTGTGTTAACAACTCCGAAATAAACGTCATTCCAAAGTCATCGAAGATGAACATCTTACATTCAGCCATCAAGGATTCCCTAGCAAAGGCTCATGAAACGTACGAGCATACGTACAATACTCGAAGCAAAAATGTACAGTACAACGTTGGCGACGTAGTCTTTAAAAGAAATTTTGTTTTGAGCGATGCAAGTAAAAAGATCAACTCTAAATTATGTCCTAAATTCATAAAATCCGTAATAAGAAAAGTTATAGGTAATAATCTTTACGAGTTGCAAGATGAAAACGGGAATCTTTTAGGGGTATTTCACTCAAAGGATATTAAGAGGTAGATATACTATTCTAAATAAACCCGGCTAACTTCAATCCGATCATGAGACTTATTCTCGGGCGTGGGTCGATACTATACTTTCAAAATCGTTTCTTTTCTTCTCCATTTCTAACGTTAACCGTCAGAAATGTATAAGTTTTGTAGAAAACGTTTTTCATTCCCTCGCACTTTATTTCCTTTTTTTTTTAAAAAAACAAACCGTCGGTAAAGTTGAGGTCATCCGGTAGTCACATAGCCAACATTCGAACCTTCTGTTCTTTCAATTCCATTCAAGTTAAATTAATTATTGTACAACCTTTAGACAATACAGCGGCGTTGCTGAAGATGCAGGTAAATGTAAGTGTGGTGAGTTAAGAGGATCTTGAAGAGCGGTCAATGCAAGCATTTACTTTATAACTAAGTTCATTTGAGAAAAATAAAATTTATACTAAGTTGGTGTAATTTTTTTTTTTATTAATATTTTCCACCTAAACGCTAAAAAAATAATTTAAAAAAAAATCGTGTATGAGTTTTAACTCGGTTTATTAACTTAAAAACTAATAAAAAAAATAAACCCGATTTACACGTGCCGAGATCGGTGTTTTAGAAAAGAAAAAGTAAAAAAAAAAACCGTAAAAAGAAGTGAAAAGAAAAGAAAACCCTTATTACTCGCCCATAAAAAACGAAAAAAATAGTTAACCCTTTTAAAAATTAAAAAAATACTAAACGTGAAAAAATATTAAACAAGCAAAAAAACTGCCCAAGCACCCGCAAAACTCCACAAAAAGGAAAAAAAAAGAGTGTAAGAATTTGCTCCTAAGCACCCCCAAAAACAAAGTCGCCTACGACTCAGGAGCACCCACAAACGAACCCAAAACCAATACCCAGCACTCGTCATCATCTTTAGAAGAAATCTTCCAGAAACGTGTTAAGTACAAACTGTACCCAAAACATTTGTGCAGACTGTACCTACGGTCTAAGCGAGAATTTCTCACCACCTCATCATCGGCTTCCTCACCACACTCTTCATCACTTCCTGGATTGTTGAATTACGTAGTTTTTTATTCCGATTGTATCATTATGTAGTTTTTTATATAATTTCCCTATTTTATTTGAATAATATCCCTAATATGTATTTCACCTCTATCCTTCCGGGTTCACCATATGTTCACCAAAAGTAATCGTTGTGTAAAAAAAAAAAGTTTGAACTTACCCGACAAAAATAAGTGCAAAAGATCGATTTATCTGTTATATAAAAAAAAAGAGAGGAAATTCTCTTAGAAAAAAAAGTGTAGTGATTTTGTTTTTGTGTTCATTTTTTAAAGTTTGTGTTTTGCAGCCATACCTGAATGAGGTACATACAAAGGTCAAATCAACCTATGGAGCGGTGCACCTCCCCACAGGAATTGGGTAAGTCATTTCGTTAAACATTTATTTTAAAACTTTCAATTTGAACATATAAATAGAATTTTACTACACAAATTTTCCTTAAAAAAATACATAAAGAAAAAAAAAAGAGAGCGAAAGTAAGCCTGTGGGTATGCAACGTGTATACCTTGGGCAGTTACATAAGTACATACTATCTGACGTGGTGAACTTCGAAGCGATTAGACAGTTATTAAATAAATAAATAATTAACATTAGGTATATATAGTCATAAATTTTGTTTGAATAATAATTTTCTTTAATTTTTTTTTGCAAACATTTTTTAAAAAAAGGGTAATTTCATTAAATTAAATTAATTAAAACCATTAATTTTATCCTAAGTATATGCTATATATTTTTTTTAACTTGATCAACCGAAATTTTGTATTGCGGACTACATAGTAATATTTTGTCTACATATGTACATTGTACATACATAAATACCTATATAGAAATACCCAAAAAAATAAACAATCGAAAATACGAGGCATTCACAGTCTGCGTCGAAATAAAAGATACACTTTCATTAATTAATTTTTTTTTTTAATTTTGGGTTACGAAAGTTAATCGTTTGATAAGATTTCACAATTTAAAGGTTCCGTAAAAAAATATAATAATTAATGTAATCATTTCGGAATTTCAAAAAAAAAATTACTTATTATTGACGGTTGGTTTGAAGTTAGATTGATTTTTTTTATTCACAATACTTTTGTTGTATTTTTTTTAGAATATATTTATATTTTGCTAAATTTTGGGGTTATGAATAAATATTTGGATAGTATTTTTGAAAAAATGGTAAAAGAATTCTTTTCTTGAATCCTCTGTTGGATTTCATTATTTTTCGCAATTTATTTTAAAGCTACATCGGTGGATTGGTAATATGAAGTTCGCGTAAGTGAAGATTTAGGTGGATGTGGCGGTGACGCAAGGTAAACAAATAAGACCGAGTACAGTCAAGTCAAGTCAAAAACAAAATGTAAATGTAAATGGAATTTCGAGTTTTGTTTTTCTGGATGAGTTGATATGTAGGTAGTCTCTGGATTAGGGGCTGATATACAATCGAGGACATATCAGCCATGGTCGTATCTTTTAGGATGCGTGGGTGGGGTTTCCCTCCGAGAGGCAACACCATCGGGCTCTCTCCTCCTTGGAACCTTTTGTTAAGAAACCAGTTTTATTTCAGGACGAATTTGGGCTCCTTTTTTTGAACCCGAACTTTTTTTAATATCTACCCCGGCATGAAAATACGTAACAAACATTCAGCGTTACGAAGGCAAGAACCCCCCTATTCCGACGAGCTAGGACGTGCTTATGCTAGCATGCCACGCCTTTGTGACCTGAACACCCTTCCTTCCTGCTGCCAGGATCAGCCCGCTGCACCTGTAAGTGGAGGGTTGTAATGGTGGTAAGGGAAGGAAGGTTTAAAGGCACTCTAACCGACCTGTTCCGACCATGTGCTATGTGATTGTGTTTTAAGGATAATAGCACCCCTACCATATAAGAGAATGCGGAACTTCTGTTAAAAGTCCTTTTGCCGACAACACCTCGGTTCCGTTACAAGGTAATGTCTATATTGCTTCGTTGCCCAAACTATTGCTAATAATTCCTTTTCAATTGTACTGTAATTGCACTCATGTTTGTTAAGTGTTCTCGAGGCAAAACTGAGAGGTCCATGGGTTTGACTTAACATGGCTCCAATAGCAAAATTGCTGTCGTCAGTTGTTAGTATAAATTCTTTTGAGATGTCAGGGTGTCTATTTATTAAATCGTTAGTCATTAACGTTTTCAATTTATGAAAAGATTCTTTGTAATCGTGGTCATTTATATTTATTTTGCTGTTTTTCTTTAGGCATAAAATTAAAGGTTTAATTATTTTTGCAAAGTCATCTATAAATTTTCTTTAGTATCCTGTTAAGCGTAGAAAGCTTTGTATTTCTCTTACTGTTTTTGGGATAGGAAACTTCTTTATAGTTTCAATTTTCTTTGGATTTGGTTTTACACCATTTGGGGTTACTACATGCCCTAAAAATTCTGTCTCTTTTCGTAGAAACTCAGATTTATTTAGTGATACTTTAAGATTTGCATTCTTGAGTGTCAATAAGATTTTATGGAGTGAATCCATATGTTCTTGTAGATTAGAGGAGAATATTATGATGTCATCTAAATAAACGTAACATATTTTTCCTATGTAATCTTTCAAGACCTCATTCATGAGTCTTTGGAAAGTTGCAGGTGCATTCTTTAAACCGAATGGCATTCTTACGAACTCATAATGTCCCGTTAATGTACTAAATGCTGTTTTTTTCCTATTTTTAGCTTCAACTTCTATTTGATAAAATCCTTTTGTAAGATCTAACGTTGTAAAATATATTGCTTATCCTAGCTTATCTAATATCGAATCCATGATTGGAATAGCATATTTATTTTCTTTAGTAACATTGTTTAACTTTCGAATTATTTTTGATTCTAACATTTCTTTTATTTGTCTATCCACTTCCTTTTTGTGGATCTAAGGATATCTGTATATCCTTGTGTATATGGGAGAATTATCTTCCGTTGGGATGTTATGTTTTACATGATTTGTAAAAGTTAAATTATCACACTTTTTATAAAATGCTCAGTCGCATTCTTTTATTAATTTATAAACGGTGATTTTTTAAGAGCTTGAGAACTTTAAAAAAAAAAAAAACGCATACAATTTGCAAAATCTCATCGATTCTTTATTTGAAACGTTAGATTCAAAAATCAAATGGGGTGGCGCAACAGTCCGTTGTGAACCAGGGCCTAGTGACTTACAACTCTCAACCATTCCTGTGTGCGAGTACTGTTGTCAGGAATGGAAGGGACCTACAATTTTATGCCGAATCCGAACGGCTAGTTTTTGAGAAAGCACTTTTTCATGACAAGAATTACTCTTGAAGGATTTGTCAATTCCTCGCAAGAGGCAGTACCCGCGAAAATTAATTTTTTTTTTTTTTAAATTAAGGTGGCACTGGCAGGGATTGAACCCAAGACCCCTTGCATGACAGTCCAACGCACTAACCATCATGCCACGGGTACTACGAAACGTTAGATTGGTCCATAATAATTTCATTTAAATGTTGACCGCGGCTGCGTCTTAGGTGTTCCATTCGGAAAGTCCAATTTTGGGTAACTTTTTCGAGCATTTCGGCCGGAATAATACGAATTTCTTCGGAAATGTTGTCTTCCAAAGCTGGAATAGTTGCTGGCTTATTTGTGTAGACTTTAGACTTGACGTAGCCTCACAAAAAATAGTCTAAAGGCGTCAAATCGCATGATCTTGGTGGCCAACTTACCGGTCCATTCCTTGAGATGAATTGTTCTCCGAAGTTTTCCCTCAAAATGGCCATAGAATCGCGAGCTGTGTGGCATGTATCGCCATCTTGTTGAAACCACATGTCAACCAAGTTCAATTCTTCCATTTTTGGCAACAAAAAGTTTGTTAGCATTGAACGATAGCGATCGCCATTCACCGTAACGTTGCGTCCAACAGCATCTTTGAAAAAATACGGTCCAATGATTCCACCAGCGTACAAACCACACCAAACAGTGCATTTTTCGGGATGCATGGGCAGTTCTTGAACGGCTTCTGGTTGCTCTTCACTCCAAATGCGGCAATTTTGCTTATTTACGTAGCCATTCAACCAGAAATGAGCCTCATCGCTGAACAAAATTTGTCGATAAAAAAAGCGGATTTTCTGCCAACTTTTCTAAGGCCAATTCACTGAAAATTCGACGTTGTGGCAGATCGTTCGGCTTCAGTTCTTGCACGAGCTGTATTTTATACGGTTTTACACCAAGATCTTTGCGTAAAATCTTCCATGTGGTCGAATAACACAAACCCAATTGCTGCGAACGGCGACGAATCGACATTTCACGGTCTTCAGCAACACTCTCAGAAACAGACGCAATATTCTCTTCTGTACGCATTCGTGTGGTTGGTTTAATGTCCAATAAAGTAAACTGAGTGCGAAACTTGGTCCCAATCGCATTAATTGTTTGCTCACTTGGTCGATTATGTAGACCATAAATCGGACGTAAAGCGCGAAACACATTTCGAACCGAACACTGATTTTGGTAATAAAATTCAATGATTTGCAAGCGTTGCTCGTTAGTAAGTCTATTCATGATGAAATGTCAAAGCATACTGAGCACTTTCTCTTTGACACCATGTCTGAAATCCCGCGTGATCTGTCAAATACTAATGCATGAAAATCCTAACTTCAAAAAAATCACCCTTTATAATATTTGTTTTTCTTCTTTGTTTAAGTGATCTGTTCGCAGATCCTTTTTCACTTCATTATTTAATATGGAGTCTACAGGTTTTATTTCATTAAAATAATTGATTGTCTTTTCATATTCCTTTTCTTCATTTTCGCTGAAGAATAAAGGAATGAGTTCGTCATTCAATTTCAATGTTTTATCTTTGTAATTTATTTCTCCATCATTTGGAATCAAAATAGTATTTCCAATTATTCCATTATACTCTTCATTGAAGGTGTGCACTTGAAATTCACAATCATTTTTTACAGATAGTGCAAATCTGTTTTTTGGTATTAATACATCTTTTTTTACTGCTATAGAGTTTCCTGCTGTCTGTAGTGTCATGGGATTGGTACGCCATTTTGTAAATTCTTTTGGAGAAACTTGTTCCCGCAAAAGACTATTAGTTGCTCCGGTGTCAATAAGGAGTCTTAAAATTGTATTCCCTTTTTCTAATTTAATATAGGGAAGTGAGATTCCGAGGCAAAATGCCGAAAATTTGCTTGCGTTTGTTCTTTTTGTTTGTCTACGTAGTTAGCTTCATGTGCTCTCCTTACTTGGGATGAACTTGGATCGATATCCATTGGTTCAAATCTTTGAGGATGCTGTCCATTTCTGTTATTATTGTTATAATTATAATTATTATTATTTGGTCTGTTATAATTATTTTGATTGTTCGGCAAATAAGGTTTTGGTTGCCAATTTTTATTATTTTCATTATTCCTAAATGGATTATTAGTATTTTTAAAGTTATTATTATTATTTTTATTCTTATTCTCATACCTATTTTCATTTTTTTTTATTAGTGTTAGTGTGCTTGTGTTTTTCATTATTAAAGTCATTATTTTGTCGTGTGATAAATCCTGCTTGAGTTATCTCATGAAGTGCTGACTCCATGGTTGGGGGTTTTAATGCATATAGAATTGTTCTCATGCGTCGGTAATCTTTCTTTGAAGATTTAAAGCGCTGTTTCGTTATTACGAGGGATATCAGAAATATTATTTTCTTGTAAACTTGTTTGGTTTAATAAGGAAAGCGGATCGCCTCTATATTAAGAAGCTCTGAGATCCTCATATAATTGGAACGAATTTTTAAATCCACCGAAATTTTGCAAAAGCATATTTTTTATATCAATCCATCTAGTAAGATGGGTATGAATTTCGATAGCCTGTCTGGTTCTTCCTATAAATTTACTCTTAAGAATATTTATGCACGTTTTTTGAGAAATGTCTTTATAAGTTAATAATGTTGGGATTATATCATCCACATTTGAAATAAAAATAGGAAGGTCTTCGGTTTTACCGTCAAAATTTTGTAATCTTTCTATATATTTAAGGGGATTTAATTCCAAAGATCTTAAATTATTATTACCTCCTACTAATGGTGGTTGTTGCTGCTGCTGTTGCTGTTGTTGTGCTACTGATGGTTCCATGTTGTCTTCTTGTTCTTGAAAGTTTCTTTGCTGGTTATATTTAAGCTGCCTTAATTCAGCTCGTTGCGAATCTCTTCTGATTCGGTTCATCAACTTGATCTCGTTGGGGCTTTAGATCATGCCACTTACATCCACGTTCAGTTCAAGTGGATTTTCCACATATAATTTGAACCATAAATTTTAAAATTTTTTTAAGGTAGGTATATTTTTTCTTTAGTTGCACTATATGTTGCACTTAACCTTTTTGGTTTTTCTTGTTATCGTTCCTTTTGGTTTATTATTTTTATTTTGTTTTTAATTTGTTTGCACTTTTTACTTATTTTTTCCTTATGTCCTTTTTATTGATTTATTAATTTTTCTTTTTCTTTTCAATTAATTTACTTCTTGATTGTTCAATCGCTTTTAACTTCACTTCCACTCTTCCACTTTTCACTCTTCACTGAAAATTATTTCCTCTCTATGAGGTTTCGCAACATTAACTATTTTCACTGGCGTTGGTTACTAAATAATTTCTTTTTCAATAATTTTCGATTTTCGTTCGAAAAATTATTATTTTTTTTTTGTCTTTAAATTTAGTTAAATGATACTCACGATTTTCGTTCGAAAATTAATCACTTTTCACTTTATTTAATTTTTTTTGTTTGCATTTATTTTTTATTGTCAACTAAAACACTTTTTTGTATTTATTAATTTTCACAATAAAAACAAATTTTTTGGGTCGCGAAAAAAAATTTTATTTCCGGTTCGACCACTGGATTACCATGTCTATTATAATTTTCACTTATAGTCTGACTGGAATCCTAACGACTGCGCCAATTTTAATTAAGTTTTCTCAAAGATTCAAAAAAAATCTTTCTTCCTGTTCTGGGAACAGGGCAACCGAAATAAAATAACGTTTTATTTTAATTAAAAACACTTTTATTTAAGCGTCAGGTCCCTTACCGTTGGTCGGGGGAAATCATCGGCTATACGTTGATAAACTAGTGAAAAAACTAAACTAGAAAGAGATCTGGAGATCCCTTTTATATTATTAATATGCTAACGCTGCAAACCTTTGTTTGACTGCGGATGATGCAATGATTCAATATTGTCAAATACTTTTGATATCCATTTGATACTCTTGCACAAGGCTGAAGGCCAAGAAGTGTTGATATGCAATTTATGTTTATTATCGTTGCATCATCTTTGAAGAATTATTACAAAGTGTTTAATTGAATTTGAAGTCAAGATTTTGCGGGGGTTTATCTTTGTTTGAAATTTGTTGGGGCGCACAAGTGTGCTTGGATATAACACATATGTGTATATTTTTTTTTATTATTTTACGTATATTTATATTTGAATACTTAATTTGGAATAATTAATAACCTCTTGTGTAGAATGTTATAATATGTCTGAAAGTGGTTCTTCGGTAGAAGATATTTCAAAACATTTAGAACAAGCTAAACAGAAAAGTAATCAGATTTCGGAGATACTAGGACATTTTTTTTCAGAAAATAACCAAGGAAACATGTTGACTGTAAACATTGACCCCCTTAAATATATATCTAAGCTCCCCGATTTTAATGGAGATTTTAGGGACTTACAAAATTTCATAGACTTAGTAGATAAAATTCATCCAATTTTAACAAAATATGACGAATTATCCCAAAGCATTTTCTCGGACTATCTAAAGTCCAAACGAAAAGGAGAAGCTAGGGAAGTCATCGAAATTAACGTACATATTACTTCATGGACCGAAATAAAAGCGGCCCTCATTAATAATTTTGGAGATAGGTTAACTCTCGAAGAATTATTCGATGATTTGAGAGCAGTTAAATTTAAAACTAATAGTATAGATTTTTTTAATGAGATAAAATCAACATTAAGACGGCTCAACGTCAAAACAAAGCAAATCTTCGAAAATTCAGAAAGTACTTCAGGTCTAATTAATTCCAATATAGAAAACAACAAGTTGTCAGCTTTGGTCATTTTTAGAAATAAAATACCTGAGCCCATGCGCTCACTACTATGTTGTATTAACCCAACCGATTTAGAAAGCGCAATCAACATCTTCAACATGGATACGCACATTACAATCCGTTCAACAAAGCTACACATACACACTTACAATCACATAACAATAACAGACCGTTAAATTCCAATACATTTCGGCAACCTAAACAATCTGACAATTCAAATGGTAGAACTTCATTCGATCAATATTAACCAAATAATACTAGTACAGCATCGCAATCAAGACCACCTAACAACAACCGATATATAAGACCCCCATTTGATCACTATCGATCCTAATACATCATGGCAATATAGACAATTTAATAATAATAAAAATAATCAAAATATTAATAACACACAGAACAACAGTGGTAATAATAATAATATTTATAATACCCAGAGCTACAATAATAACAACCACGGTTACAACAACAATAAGAATCCTTTTAGAAATTCTAGCAATAATAATAATCCTCAGGTTTCAGAACCTATGGAAATAGGTCTTGCACAAAAGAGGAAAAATAGAACTAATAACAAACAGAACCAGGGTGAAAATTTTCACTTACGAGCCTTGGAAGTATATTACCCTATATAATAGTATCATCTAAAACCAGGCCTCTCAAATTTATAATTGATACGGGGGCTACTCATTCAATAATTAACCCAGATATTTGCCATCCTAAATGGTATACTTCTTTAGAAGAACCCCTGAACTTAAAGACATTAAGTCACAATATTGAAATTGCGAGTACCCGTGGCATGATGGTTTGTGCGTTGGACTGTCATGAAAGGGGTCTTGGGTTCAATCCCTGCCTGTGCCACCTTAATTTTAAAAAAAATTAATTTTCGCGGGTACTGCCTCTTGCGAGGAATTGACAAATCCTTCAAGAGTAATTCTTGTCATGAAAAAGTGCTTTCTCAAACTAGCCGTTCGGATTCAGCATAAAATTGTAGGTCCCCTCCATTCCTGACAACATTACTCGCACACAGGAATGGTTGAGAGTTGTAAGTCACTAGGCCCTGGTTCACAACGGACTGTTGCGCCACCCCATTTGATTGGATTGAAATAACGGAAAAGGTGCAGATTCCTTTGTTTATTGAATTAGGTGATAGAAATAAAAAAATATAATTTTTAGTCTGCTAATTCCACACTGAATTTGACGGATAGATAGATAATAGACTACGAAAATGAACTATTAAAAACAATCGACAAAATAATTACATTAAACTTTAATAATAAAGATGCTTAAGAAGTCGAACTAAATGAAATAGATATACCAGTTGACCAAAAACAAGGATTAGCATACATAAGAGAAACTTTTCTAAAGAACAATTTAAGAATTGAAGAAGGAATTTATAATATAGAAAACTATGTTATGTTTGCGAAAGCAGAAATACGTAGTAGGAAATAAAACAGATATACCAGTTGACCAAAAACAAGGATTAGGATACATAAGAGAAACTTTTCTAAAGGACAATTTAAGAATTGAAGAAGGAATTTATAATATAGAAAATTATGTTATGTTTGCGAAAGCAGAAATACGTAGTAGGAAATAAAACAGATTTACTCGTAATTCCCTTTGAAGATAAAGTGGATATTGAATTTCAATATAATAGAAGAAATTTTGGAAAAATTACCATTGCTAGACCAGATAAGAACAGATCATTTAAATGGTGAAGAAGGGAAAGAATTACTAAAATTAATAAAACAATATAAAGATATTTTTTATGAAGAAAATACCAAACTCTCTTTTACTAATGCAATTAAACATAGAATAAGGACAACGGATAATATTCCAATTCAAAGTAAAAGTTATCGTTACCCTTATATATATAAGGATGAAGTCAGTAAACAAATACAAGAAATGTTAGACAGTAAAATAATACGTCAGAGCAACTCTCCGTATTCGGCTCCGATTTGGATCGTCCCTAAGAAGGCCGACGCCAGCGGAAAATCCAAATGGAGACTTGTCATCGACTACAGGAAACTCAATCAAGTTACTATTGATGACAAGTACCCAATTCCGAATATCGACGAAATTCTAGACAAGCTTGGCAGATGCCAATACTTTTCTACTCTCGATTTGGCGAAGGGATTTCACCAAATTGAAATCCATGAAGAAGATATTCATAAAACTGCTTTTAGTGTCGAAAATGGCCACTACGAATTTCTCCGTATGCCATTCGGACTTAACAGCTCCAGCCACATTTCAAAGACTCATGAGGTTCTTGGCTATTTTATCAATAAAATCTGGCTAGTTTACATAGACGATATTATTGTTTTTTCAACTTCATTGCAAGAACACATTGTTTCTTTGACTAAGATCTTCAAACGCTTGCGTGAAGCTAATTTGAAAGTGCAAGTGGACAGATCGGAATTTCTTAAGAAAGAAACCGAATTTCTAGGCCACGTTTGAACTCAAGATGGAATAAGACCTAACCCGAAAAATAGAATGTATACAAAACTACCCAATACCAAAAACGACGAAAGAAATTAAACAATTTCTTGGTTTAACCGGTTACTTCCGGAAATTCATTAGAGACTATTCGAAGATAGCGAAACCTATAACTTTGTATCTTAAGAAAGATGCGAAAATAAATATTTCCAATCTCGAATATAAGAAAGCCTTTGAAACTTTGAAAACATTAATAATAAACGATCCAATTTTAGTCTACCTAGATTTTTCCAAAACATTTACGCTAACAACAGATGCGAGCAATTTTGCAATAGGTGCGGTTCTATCTCAAGAGAACCACCCAATTTCATTTGGAAGTCGCACTTTAAATGAGCACGAGATCAACTACAGCACGTTTGAAAAAGAGTTGCTAGCCATTGTGTGGGCAACAAAATATTATAGACCATATTTGTTTGGTAGGAAATTCATAATAGAAACTGATCACAAGCCTTTACAATGGTTGTTTTTCCAATTAAAGAACGGAACTCCAAACTTATAAGATGGAGACTAAAATTATCGGAATTCGATTATGAAATAAAATATAAAAGAGGCACTTTTAATGGTAACGCGGACGCCCTTTAACGCATCCCTAATACAGAAATAAATTTTATCGAAAATAACAATTACATACCTATAAGTAATTCAAGCATAAACGTTTTTAAAAACCAAATTATAATCATAAAATCGCAATCAGGATCACAAAGAATAAGAAATTTGAAAGTATTCGATAAGAACAGAACTACATTATACACAAAAACTTTAGATAAAGAGACAGCTATTACGTTATTAAAAAACCATTTTAAACCTAATGCTTTAAATGCGATTCTTATTGAAGATGAAGAATTTTATAATACAATAGATATGAATTCGAGGTTCAAAATTATTCGTTGCTCGAAACTGTTAGAAGATATAACAGACGAGAATAAATTAGCAGAGATAATAGAAAAAGAACATTTACGAAATAAGCATCGGTGAAGTATACAAAGAAATAAAACTAAGTTATTTTAACCCAAAACTATTGAAACGAATTACACAGTTCATAAATAATTGCGATATATGCAATACTGAAAAATATGTAAGAAAACTTCCTAAACCACTTTTAAAAATTACAGAAACACCCACTAAGCCGCATGAAATTATTCATGTAGATGTATTCTATAGCTTAGAAAAATCACTCTTTTTAACAATTATAGATAAATTCTCGAAACATGCATGCGCAATAAAAATTACGAATAGAAATTGGATTGAGTTCAAAAGAGCCCTTTCTTACTATCAATTCAGTAATGTAAGAACAATCATAGTGGACAACGAATTAGGATTTAAAGCAATTCCCATGAAAGAATACTTAGAACATTTTAACATAGAAGTTCATTACACATCTAACAGTAACCACACATCCAACTCAGACGTCGAAAGATTACACAACACTATAAACGAACACATAAGACTTTTGAAACACGACGAAAAAACTAAAGACGATACGGTAGAAGACAAGATTCTGAAAATAATTTCATATTACAACAATACAATTCATTCCACAACGAATCGAAAACCCATTGATTTCGTTAATGGACAAATACATCAAGACGAATATAAAACTATTCATGACACAATTTTTAAGAAAAAACAAAGAACAATAGACAAACTAAACGAAAATCGAAAAAATGACATTCTAGAAGACGGACAAAATTTTATTAAGGAAGTAAGGGGTGGAAAAAACCACTCGAAGTACAGGAAACTAGACACACATACTATTGATGAAGACCATGTTATTAATACACAAAACAAAAATAAATACTATAGAACTCATATCAAACCCAAGAAAAAATATCAAAACATAGACCAACCGACAATAAGTATAAAACGTAAATTAGAACAAAACTAAAGTCATAATTTACTTACAGGAAATAATAACGGCTAAATGGATAATGGTACTTACAATGATGACAATACCAAACATTCTATTAACTCAAGTCATTGAAATGACTGACCTAAACAACAATAACGGATACGTCACAATAAACCTGGGACAGACAAGAATAGTTAAAAAATACTTTAAGATTCTACACTTAATTAATGTAACAGAACTAGTAATTACTAAAAAACACATTCGTAATAACAATTTAGCATTAGACGATAAAACCGAATTATTAAGACCTATGTTTATAACAGTTAACCAAAGTCTTCTCTTATTAGAAGCCAAAATTGAAAATATAAAACCCAATTTCAAAACTAAAAGAGCCCTTATAGACATTTTAGGAACAGGATTGAAGTTTGTAACTGGTACGATGGATTTTTTTTTTTTTTAATTGTTTATTTGTGTTCCCTTAAAGTCTAACAATTTGTATCTTAGTTAAATAAACTTAAAAACTATTGCATTATTTTTTTTTTCTTTTAAATTATTAGTACGTGACATAGAGTTCTCAGTACCTACTTATTTATTGATTTCTCGTATACATACTAATTAATATTTCATTTTTTAGTACAATTAATTATTATTTACATTCGTATTGTTGTTAACTGTGTCTATGTTTTTTTGTTTTTCATTTTAAGGAAAATGGGATTTAAAAAAACCTTTTAAAATCTTTATTTTTTAATTTTTTTCTTAAAACTAGTTCTTAAAAATACTTAAAATACTTAAAAAACTAACTAACCTAGAAGATGTCCTGGTATATGGTCTCTAACCTATCGAGATATAAGCAGGATCGACAATTGTTTCCAATTATCTAGCCTGCCTCTCGACTGATCAGAAACCATATATCAGAAAGAGACTATACGTCATCAACGACCCAGTCAAGCCACCAATATCTTTTGCGATTATAACGATCGAAATTTTGTTCATCTCTTTGAGGTATGCTTACGCAGTATCTTAGGTCTGTATTTCCACTTATTAATTCAGAAGGTTCATTCAATATTTTCTTATCTGTAGCTCTTCTTGCCATATGGAATATTATCGGTACGTTCATTGAGTCGGACAAATAGCCATGTGCATCCAGAAACAAGAAAGCCTCGGGAGGTATAAATCCACTCGTAAGTGTGTTTTTAAAGTATTCGGGGTTAAAATAAAATAACCCAGAAACAAGATCGTTCTCAATAACGTTTGCCGACCTCTCAAAATGATTCCTCACAAGGTTCAGAATGACATTGTCAATTCTGGACACACAGGAAGCATCTAAAAATTTCTTGTTCGAAACGTAATGCCGAAAAACAGAATGTGAGCTTCTGTACATTTGCATGCAAGTTCTAAGACATTTTCTCTCGAACATATGAAGCTTTTCCATATACGACGGATTAATATTCCACCATACTGCACTCGCGTAAGTCAGAATTGGACGTATAAATGCTTGATAGCAAATAATCTTCACATCCGATCTTAGATAGTTGGAGAAGAAAAGGCATTTTAACCGACATAACTGCCACTCTTGCCTTTGTCAATTGATTGTTTATGTGATCATGATAGTATAAGAATTTGTCCAAATGAACACCCAGGTACTTCACAACAGTCTTAGATTCGATGGGGACACCCTCCGAGTTTATTATTTTTAGGTTTTTCCAATTTCGTCTTAAATCTGAATTTCCGCGTCTTATTGGGCTGTGGAACAGAATGGTTTCACACTTAGTGTTGTTTATTTTAAGCTTCCACTCCGCGCAGAATGATTGCAGCTTATCAAATTTTCCTTGCAGTTCTATTTGAATATCTGCAATTGTTGATCCACTTGCATACAAAGTGGTGTCGTCAGCAAACGCTATCGAGTCATCGATTTCATTTAATATGTCAGAAAAATATAAACTGAACAAGTGAGGTGCCGACACAGTGCCCTGTGGTAAACCTTTGGTGATACTAAAAATCTTGGTTGTAGTGTTTTGTCTATCGGTTACAACAAATTTCTTATTTTTCACCATAGATGAAATTACTTTAACAAGATGGGGTGGAAATTCGTACCGTATGAGTTTAAATAAAAGCCCGTTGATCCAAACCGTGTCGAAGGCTTTTTCGATATCTACTAAGCAGGCAGCTGTACATCTCTTTGCGTTCAGATTCCAGTTTATATCTGAAATCAGTTTTGTAACTGCGTGCACTGCTGAGTGGTTTCTCTTGAACCCAAATTGGTTTCGCGGTATTAACTCCTTTTCTTCGCACACGAACTGGATGGACTTACAAATAACTATTTCAACAATCTTCCCGATGTTAAGCAGGAGATTAATTGGCCTAAAGCTCAGAAGGATCTTTTTTATTATTGGAAGTACTTTCGAAGTTTTCCAGCAACTTGGGAAGTAACAGTTATTTAGCAAGTTATTGAATATAACGCAATATTGGCGTATGATTTCGATTGGAATGTGTTTTAAGACAATCTTCGGAATGTTATCCAAACCGCTTGATTTTTTATTATTAAGTTTACGAAATATTTGTGTCAGTTCGTCTTGTGTTATGAAGTAGTGCATGGTCCGTTCTACTGTTAGTTCATTTGCCTTAAGATTATCAGTAAATCTTAGGAGTGTCGGTATTTCGCTACTTTAAAATCTTGACAATTCGGTATTTACCTCTTCAGTTTTGGTGCTAGGAAGTTCTCTAGCATGAATTGACTCAAAGTGAGATCCTATGAGATTGAGTTTATCTGCTTCAAAATCAACGATAAAACACTCATCGATGATTGGGCATTGTTGACTGTTAATCCCAGCTTGAGAAAGTAGTGTTTTGCGATGATAATGGTGTTTTGAGCGTTTTTATTTTAACATTATTAAATGGTTTGTAAATTTGTTTTATTTTTGGAAACATGTTTCTTGAATCAGATTTTAAAATACTTTCGGCACGCTGCTTCCAATAATACTATTTTCAAACTGTTGGCGTAACAAAACTTTTACATTTCTCAAGAGGGATTTTAATCTTACTAGCTCTGCACTTTGGACATTCTCTTGAAACTGGCGACGTATTCTGTTTATTTGTGTAATTAAAAAGCTTTTATGTTTTTGTAGTGTATTTATGTCACGGTTTAAATAACATTCCATATTGTTCTTTGATTTAACTTTCGGAACTGACGACTCCATAGCTTGTAATACCACCGTGTTGAGATTCGCGATATAGAAATCACACTCCTCGTTTGTTAGATTCCTATTGCTAGGAATGTTAGAAGAGGTAGTGCAGTTTCTATATTTTGTGGTGGCGCATCGCTGAAACCGACACCAATCAGTTTGCCTAAAATTGAATTTAGGGACTTCGTGTCGTATTGCGAAGCTAGACATCAAGTTGTCAGAAAATGTCAATGGTATAACTATTGCCCTATGATCGCTATCATAAAGCAATAGCGACATTTTATTGTCATGGACCGTTTGTATTTGCAACCGTGTGTCCGTGATGCAAAGATCTAAATACGAATTTCCACGAGGGTAACTTGGTGACAGGGCTATAGAGCTTCATTTTGTAATTTATTTGGTTTTCTTCAAGGAAATTGTGTAGAAAGCTGACTCTTCCATTAGCCCTTGAATCTAACCAGTTTGGATGTTTTGCATTAAGGTCTCCTGCTAAGACAAAATAGTTATCCAAACTATCTAGCCTTAGTTTTTCGAATAGTTTTTCCATTTCAACTTTAAATTCATTCGCTGGTGCTGCCGGAGCATATGCTGATATCAAGTAGAGGCGACCATTACCTCTTAAAGGCAGAAAGACAATGGTCGTTTTAAGACACCCGAAATTTTTAATATCACTTCGTTCGTAAATATATCGTAGTGTTCAAGTTGTATGTTATGTCGTTCATTAAGTTTTGTTACGCTCAAAAAAAGAATACTAGGGGTATGATCCATCAAAAAACGAAGGAGATCACTTCGTCTATTGTTGGATATTATAGAATTGACGTTGAGAGCAATTATCTTGAGGGTAGCTTTGTTCATTTTGAGGATGACAAAGAGCTTAGAAGTTTATCAAACTTCATAGCTAGATCTCCAACAACCTTATTAAGACTGTTGATCTGTGCTTGCAAATTTTCATTTGCAGGAACTATATTTGTTTTTGAGGTAACGTTGGAGCTCATGGGATTTCGAACAATATTTGCAAATGATATCCCTCCACGGACACGATTTTCGATTTTATCGAGCTTTTCAGATTTGTTTTGTTTCTCTTTTCTGAGCCTAAATTCTATTTTCCAGTCTCTTATGGCTTTCGCAAACCTTCCAGGAAGCAGGGAGACCGTTTTTTCGACATAAAACGCACGATAATTTATCTTTACTTGCTTCTTTTTGAACAAGGCATTTACCCGGTTCATGCGTATTTTGGCACTTGATGCACCTGTATGCCATCTGACAGTTAGGATTGGCATGACCTATCCTTTGGCACCGATGGCATTAAAGAGTACCATTCCTTCGTTTTTTTTTTTAAATAAATTGAGTGTCCCTCTGTGGAATTTATTTGTTTCAAATTTTTAACTAAACTTTCCGGAGACAACTGTACCGCTATAATAGGCAAGATTCTATTCTCACGTTTAGAGATTGTCGTAGCATACCTAAAAGCTTTAACAAATTCTAAATTTTCAACTTTTAATTTTTTTAATTCGGCTAAGACCTCTTCTGGGTCGAAGCTAGCGCTTAGACCTTTCAGCAAGAATGATTGTAGCCTGTCTTCCTTGCTTGTATATGTAAAAAATTCAGTACCTGCTTCAGAAAGCAGCTCCTTGACTTTATTACAATCATTCTTATTGTATAAACTTAAAGTTAATTTATTTTTGTTTACATTTTTTATCTTAAAATTATTCTCGCCAATTTCTACTTTTAACAATTTTGCTAGGACGTGACTGTCTTGTTGAAAAACTTTAATTGGTGGAGGTTTTTTTATCGCCTTCATTGTTGTATTGTCGTTGGTCTCATTTTTATCGCCTCCACTGTGCTATTTCGAATTCAATATTTTGGGGCTGTTAGTGTGCGTTTTTTTCTCTCTTTGGGTTTTTGCTCGTGCGTTGCTAGCTTTCATTTGAGCTAGGAGAGCACTTGACGAATTTCTTGTTGTTTGGCTGACCGGTGCAGAAGCATTTTCTGCAGTTTGTTCTGCGATGATTTCTACATTGTTGCTGTCGTCGTCATCCATTTGGAGCGGCAAATATTTATTATCTGATAGTCGTTGCTCCGCAATCTCACTATCAGGTTTATTTGTTTTTGTTTTTTTTTCGTCTAGTGTCTAATTTAAAAGAATCACTATCACCTTCATTATTGTGTTTTTGTAGTTTACTTATAGTTTCTTTTAACTCGCGCACTTCTTCTCTAAAAACCTCTATTAATTGGTAGGCCTCGCAAAGTTCTCTGTCTGTACCCACGGAGGGGTCTTCCCCCCCTGAAGGGTTTATCATTTTATTTCTTTTTTTTTTCGTATTCGCAGTATAGTTATGTACTATTTTCTTTGTCTATTAATGTCTTATTTAGTTGAAAATCATTAGGATCTAATAACAGATCGTTTTTTAACGCAAACATGCGTTTTGTTTTATTGTGTTATATCTCTTAATATGAGTTTTTCTTTTAATTTTTTTGCACTGAGTAAACACAACCTTACTGTTCTAGCATTCTATCGACTCTCGCTGGTACGATGGATCATGAAGATGAAATCCAAATCAAAGAAAAACTTGAAGAATTAACAAATAACAATAAAAAACTGATAGATGAAAGCAACAAACAAGTTTTCATAAATAAAATAATCTCAGATCAAATAAATAACATAACTACTCATATAAGGAAACAACAAGAATCTATAGAAACTTATTTAAACACGTACAACCAAAAACTTGTAGTGAAGGTACAGACAATTGAAACAGAAGTTAGATTAATGCAATACATGTACCAAATAAACCACGATATACTAATTCTCAGAAACCATGTAGATGATATAGAACAAATTTAATTTTCAAGTAAATTAGGAATGCTAACCAGGAACATTTTTAGTCACCAAGAGCTAGAGCTGATTCCAGATATTGAATATTTTTCGGAAATAAAAATAGTAGTTACACACACCAAGACCAAATAATTATAATAGTATTATTGCCACAGATTTCGAAACACAGATACTTTTAAGTCCTTATAGAACCACTTCCAGATAGGGAAAATATGTCAATATCATTCAAATATAAAAATGTTCTCATAGATGAAGACAATAACGTTAACGAATTTCCAGTTAAACATAACTTGAAAAAAAATCTCATTGAAATATCAGACACAAATTGTATAAGAAATATATTATCCTCAAAAGAAGCATTATGTATAAAAACTAATGTAACAGAAATTAAAGAAATTGCAACTGGCATCATATTGTCAAAAAACGTAAAAGAAAGCCAGATAATCCAAAATTGTAATAAATTAAATATTAAAATAAAAGGAAACTATCTAATTAAATTTAAAAATTGTAAAATAAATATTAGAAATAAGACATATGAAAATTGTGAGAAAACTATTCATAATAAATTTATTTTACCAAATTTTGTTAATAAAATTAATGAAGAAAAGTCTATGCCAAATATTAATCTTGAAAAACTGTACCTAAAACATATTGAGAATAGAGACATAATAAAAGAAATCTCCAAAAACAACACTAAACTAAATATTTCATCATTGTCAACAAACATTATTATGTATATTTCTAATTGCTTCAATTATTTTATACATTTTTATTAAAAAAACAAAAAAACACTATTGTAAACATTTCGTCGGAGCCTCAATCTAACGGAGGGGGTGTTACACGTGCCGACAAACGAAACATAATATAGAATTAAATTACGTAAAAACAAGGTCATGAGAACCGAAGATCGTTGCACTCGTATAGTGCAACGAATCAATTTTATTATTTATTTTCCTAGAATTTAAACATACATATTAATTTATAAAGAAGAATACCTATAATAAAAAGTTTCCACAACCATAAGTGCTGACAAGCACATTTGCAATAGGTATCATTATATATTTAAACAGAATGTAAATTTAGTCATAAGAAAGACACAATAAAGTGAACTTCAGTTAAAGAAATAAAGATTGTTTTTTTTTTAAATCACGAAGACACATAACACATAACTGATTGACTCAAAAAGAATGAAGGAAATTGTGTAGACATTTTGGGTGAAAAATTAATTATCTCTCTTATTCTGATGTTTGCTTATAGGAATGGAAATAATATTTTCCTCTCGCTCCCGCTGGCTGGATTTAATAGTCTGCTCAAGAGAGTACTATAGTTTTCATATACAAAGGATACTTTAACTATACAAAATTTGAAATCAATATTTAAAATTAAATTTAAAACTTAATTTATAAACACATAACACGGCATACATGATCGATTAAATTATGTGTAGTTGTAGTTGTAGAAGAGTTTTTCATGTACTATGTATTGACGCCCCGTCAGCTGCATACAACTATTTGCTAAGAGAAAATCTTTTCTCTACTTTTTTTATATGTAAATGCGACCCGATCGATGAAAAGAATATTGTTCGAGACGTCTTAAAAAATATCAAGGACCTAGAAAACTTACTTTTCTTTCAAAGAAAGTTGATATTTTAACTCTATAAACAATGTACCTGATTCGTTATCTATTTCTTCTTTATTATTACAACTGATGTTGTTAATCTCTCACCATCTCCTCCAACATCCCATCTGATCTGAATGTGAATTTTTCGACTTCTGCTTTGTTGGAAAAAAATATTTTTGCAAAAAATCACCAACGAAACTACTTCACTAACAATACTAACATCTTAAATTGAATCCAGACTAAGAACTGTTGAAGGGCAAAAATACAGTTTCTTTCTAAACTTGCACGGTCTACAAATGCACTTGACATACAAAATCATTTGACCGACAAGCTGGGTTCCCCATTTATGTTAAATGTTGAGAAAATTTTACAATAGTAAATACGTGCACCTGACTCAATTTTCCATGTTTTGAATTCACTATCGTTTTGGCCTAAAGGAATAAAAGTTCATGAATTTATGTACAGGTCGAAAAACTCTTTTTGTCAGTATCGGACAACGCTGAACCACCGTTAAAGCAGCTTAAAAAGGTATTAATATACTACCAAAACGTAAATGGACTTCGGACAAAGACCATGGTTTACAAAAACATTAACAATCTTTCTCACAATATCATAAAATTGACGAAAACATGACTCAACAACTCTATCTCGGTCTCGGTGCTTTTTGACTCCTTGTATCAAGTCCTTCAACGTGATCGTAGTAACTCAGACATTTGACATTTTCTGATCTGTCAAACAGTTGTTTGTGTCACATCCGATCTTAGATAGTTGGAGAAGAAAAGGCGTTTAAGCGACATAAATGCCGCTCTTGCCTTTTTCAATTGATTGTTTATGTGATCATGATAGTATAAGAATTTGTCCAAATGAACACCCAGGTACTTCACAACAGTCTTAGATTCGATGGGGACACCCTCCGAGTTTATTATTTTTAGGTTTTTCCAATTTCGTCTTAAATCTGAATTTCCGCGTCTTATTGGGCTGCGGAACAGTATGGTTTCACACTTAGTGTTGTTTATTTTAAGCTTTCACTCCGCGCAGAATGATTGCAGCTTATCAAATTTTCTTTGCAGTTCTATTTGAATATCTGCAATTGTTGATCCACTTGCATACAAAGTGGTGTCGTCAGCAAACGCTATCGAGTCATCGATTTCATTTAATATGTCAGAAAAATATAAACTGAACAAGTGAGGTGCCGACACAGTGCCCTGTGGTAAACCTTTGGTGATACTAAAAATCTTGGTTGTAGTGTTTTGTCTATCGGTTACAACAAATTTCTTATTTTTCACCATAGATGAAATTACTTTAACAAGATGGGGTGGAAATTCGTACCGTATGAGTTTAAATAAAAGCCCGTTGATCCAAACCGTGTCGAAGGCTTTTTCGATATCTACTAAGCAGGCAGCTGTACATCTCTTTGCGTTCAGATTCCAGTTTATATCTGAAATCAGTTTTGTAACTGCGTGCACTGCTGAGTGGTTTCTCTTGAACCCAAATTGGTTTCGCGGTATTAACTCCTTTTCTTCGCACACGAACTGGATGGACTTACAAATAACTATTTCAACAATCTTCCCGATGTTAAGCAGGAGATTAATTGGCCTAAAGCTCAGAAGGATCTTTTTTATTATTGGAAGTACTTTCGAAGTTTTCCAGCAACTTGGGAAGTAACAGTTATTTAGCAAGTTATTGAATATAACGCAATATTGGCGTATGATTTCGATTGGAATGTGTTTTAAGACAATGTTCGGAATGTTATCCAAACCGCTTGATTTTTTATTATTAAGTTTACGAAATATTTGTGTCAGTTCGTCTTGTGTTATGAAGTAGTGCATGGTCCGTTCTACTGTTAGTTCATTTGCCTTAAGATTATCAGTAAATCTTAGGAGTGTCGGTATTTCGCTACTTTAAAATCTTGACAATTCGGTATTTACCTCTTCAGTTTTGGTGCTAGGAAGTTCTCTAGCATGAATTGACTCAAAGTGAGATCCTATGAGATTGAGTTTATCTGCTTCAAAATCAACGATAAAACACTCATCGATGATTGGGCATTGTTGACTGTTAATCCCAGCTTGAGAAAGTAGTGTTTTGCGATGATAACGGTGTTTTGAGCGTTTTTATTTTAACGTTATTAAATGGTTTGTAAATTTGTTTTATTTTTGGAAACATGTTTCTTGAATCAGATTTTAAAATACTTTCGGCACGCTGCTTCCAATAATACTATTTTCAAACTGTTGGCGTAACAAAACTTTTACATTTCTCAAGAGGGATTTTAATCTTACTAGCTCTGCACTTTGGACATTCTCTTGAAACTGGCGACGTATTCTGTTTATTTGTGTAATTAAAAAGCTTTTATGTTTTTGTAGTGTATTTATGTCACGGTTTAAATAACATTCCATACTGTTCTTTGATTTAACTTTCGGAACTGACGACTCCATAGCTTGTAATACCACCGTGTTGAGATTCGCGATATAGAAATCACACTCCTCGTTCGTTAGATTCCTATTGCTAGGAATGTTAGAAGAGGTAGTGCAGTTTCTATATTTTGTGGTGGCGCATCGCTGAAACCAACACCAATCAGTTTGCCTAAAATTGAATTTAGGGACTTCGTGTCGTATTGCGAAGCTAGACATCAAGTTGTCAGAAAATGTCAATGGTATAACTATTGCCTTATGATCGCTATCATAAAGCAATAGCGACATTTTATTGTCATGGACCGTTTGTATTTGCAACCGTGTGTCCGTGATGCAAAGATCTAAATACGAATTTCCACGAGGGTAACTTGGTGTTACAGGGCTATAGAGCTTCATTTTGTAATTTATTTGGTTTTCTTCAAGGAAATTGTGTAGAAAGCTGCCTCTTCCATTAGCCCTTGAATCTAACCAGTTTGGATGTTTTGCATTAAGGTCTCCTGCTAAGACGAAATAGTTATCCAAACTATCTAGCCTTAGTTTTTCGAATAGTTTTTTGATCTCAACTTTAAATTCATTGGCTGGTGCTGCCGAAGCATATGCTGATATCAAGTAGAGGCGTCCTACTTGGTAATGGTCGTTTCAAGACACCCGAAATTTTTAATAACACTTCGTTCGACCACAGTAAATTCTAGTGGCTTACGTATAAGGATCGCGGTACCTCCACTTTGTGTGGAATTAAGTCGATCGTTTCGTATGATATCGTAGTGTTCAAGTTGTATGTTATGTCGTTTATTAAGTTTTGTTTCGCTCAAAAAAAGAATATCAGGTCTATGATCCATCAAAAAACGAAGGAGATCACTTCGTCTATTGTTGGATATTATAGAATTGACGTTGAGAGCAATTATCTTGAGGGTAGCTTTGTTCATTTTGAGGATGACAAAGAGCTTAGAAGTTTATCAAACTTCATAGCTAGATCTCCAACAACCTTATTAAGACTGTTGATCTGTGCTTGCAAATTTTCATTTGCGGGAACTATATTTGTTTTTGAGGTAACGTTGGAGCTCATGGGATTTCGAACAATATTTGCAAATGATATCCCTCCACGGACACGATTTTCGATTTTATCGAGCTTTTCAGATTTGTTTTGGTGCGTTTGTCTTTTCTGAGCCTGAATTCTATTTTCCAGTCTCTTATGGCTTTCGCAACCCTTCCAGGAAGCAGGGAGACCGTTTTTTCGACATAAAACGCACGATAATTTATCTTTACTTGCTTCTTTTTGAACAAGGCATTTACCCGGTTCATGCGTATTTTGGCACTTGATGCACCTGTATGCCATCTGACAGTTAGGATTGGCATGATCTATCCTTTGGCACCGATGGCATTAAAGAGTACCATTCCTTCGTTTTTTTTCAAAATAAATTGAGTGTCCCTCTATGGAACTTATTTGTTTCAAATTTTTAACTAAACTTTCCGGAGACAACTGTACCGCTATAATAGGCAAGATTCTATTCTCACGTTTAGAGATTGTCGTAGCATACCTAAAAGCTTTAACAAATTCTAAATTTTCAACTTTTAATTTTTTTAATTCGGCTAAGACCTCTTCTGGGTCGAAGCTAGCGCTTAGACCTTTCAGCAAGAATGATTGTAGCCTGTCTTCCTTGCTTGTATATGTAAAAAATTCAGTACCTGCTTCAGAAAGCAGCTCCTTGACTTTATTATAATCATTCTTATTGTATAAACTTAAAGTTAATTTATTTTTGTTTACATTTTTTATCTTAAAATTATTCTCGCCAATTTCTACTTTTAACAATTTTGCTAGGACGTGACTGTCTTGTTGAAAAACTTTAATTGGTGGAGGTTTTTTTATCGCCTTCATTGTTGTATTGTCGTTGGTCTCATTTTTATCGCCTCCACTGTGCTATTTCGAATTCAATATTTTGGGGCTGTTAGTGTGCGTTTTTTTCTCTCTTTGGGTTTTTGCTCGTGCGTTGCTAGCTTTCATTTGAGCTAGGAGAGCACTTGACGAATTTCTTGTTGTTTGGCTGACCGGTGCAGAAGCATTTTCTGCAGTTTGTTCTGCGATGATTTCTACATTGTTGCTGTCGTCGTCATCCATTTGGAGCGGCAAATATTTATTATCTGATAGTCGTTGCTCCGCAATCTCACTATCAGGTTTATTTGTTTTTGTTTTTTTTTCGTCTAGTGTCTAATTTAAAAGAATCACTATCACCTTCATTATTGTGTTTTTGTAGTTTACTTATAGTTTCTTTTAACTCGCGCACTTCTTCTCTAAAAACCTCTATTAATTGGTAGGCCTCGCAAAGTTCTCTGTCTGTACCCACGGGGGTCTTCCCCCCCTGAAGGGTTTATCATTTTATTTCTTTTTTTTTCGTATTCGCAGTATAGTTATGTACTATTTTCTTTGTCTATTAATGTCTTATTTAGTTGAAAATCATTAGGATCTAATAACAGATCGTTTTTTAACGCAAACATGCGTTTTGTTTTATTGTGTTATATCTCTTAATATGAGTTTTTCTTTTAATTTTTTTGCACTGAGTAAACACAACCTTACTGTTCTAGCATTCTATCGACTCTCGCTGGTACGATGGATCATGAAGATGAAATCCAAATCAAAGAAAAACTTGAAGAATTAACAAATAACAATAAAAAACTGATAGATGAAAGCAACAAACAAGTTTTCATAAATAAAATAATCTCAGATCAAATAAATAACATAACTACTCATATAAGGAAACAACAAGAATCTATAGAAACCATAGATGGCAGAAATGCGATTTTTTTTTGATTTACTACATTTGTTACGTCTGCTACATAAATGAAGTAGTTAATTGTAGTTAAATGTAGTTAACGTAGTTTAATGTAGCAGACGTAGCGGTAGACGTCAAAACGTAGTTTGAAATGTCAATTCAACCACCAAATTGACAAATTGCATCGAAAAGATAACTGTGAAAGTGTGAAAAACTAACTTTCGTCTTCGGCGCCGGTCGCAGAATCGCAGTTCGCAGCTAATCACTTTCATTCAAGTTTCGTCGCTTACTGTTGTGTTGTGTAGTGTTGTGAAATCTGAAAACTGAAATTAAGAACAAAAACAACCCTCGAATAGCATAAATAAGACAATAATAGTGAAGTTATAGATATAGTGAATAATGCCAAATTTAGCTGGAGGGAGAAAGCTCCATAATTACTGGGGCGAAGGAGGTTTTACGCCTGTAAAGCTGGAAAACGGCAGAATAGGAGCGCTCTGCAACGAATGTGTTCCAAATCACGGTGACGATGATGTGTCACAGGCACCTCCTACGTCAACAACTAGAGCTAACACGAGTTTGGTGACAGTGTCGGATGAGGCAAAGTCAACTAACTCCACCTCCATCGTCATGAAGTCGCAGGACATATCGGACTCTGTCATTTTTGTTGATTTGGAAGATGAATCGATTGAAGAAGTCGTCAGTGTTTCAAATAATTGCCAAATACAAGGGATTGATGAGGTATTGCTTTTTTCCAAAACTTATATTTTTGTTTAAAACGATTTTTCAAATTTTATAAGCTTAAATTAAAATTTGTTCAAGAAAGTAAAACATACATTTTTATTTTTTGGCGTTTACTTTATGGGTAGTCATAAGCAGCGAAATAAAAAGAATATCATAATTTCTTGCTCTTAAACATTTTTTTTTTCCTCGAATAACACTCATATTTCTCTGCATAAAACCTTTTATTATTTTTAGAGCCCTCAGCAAGCCTTCAGGTACAACGAAGGCATTCAAATAGTGGAGGATTGCCTTACAGCGGCTATAAACACCACAATTGCTTTACCATCTCTGCCAGCAACTATCCCCGTAACAACGACTTCATCATCTTCAACTTTAACAAATACCACATGTACATCTTCATGGTCAGCACCATTCCACCCTATTTTCACCCCTTTAGCGTCTTCGTCCTCATCTCCAAGAACATTTCAATATCACCATCTACATCATCCAGTACAACATCATCATCATCGCTCAAAAAGCTTCCAAGCTCCAGGAAGGAGTTTACAAGTCCGACTCCAAAAAAAAAGAATTAAAACGAAGCCAAAGCCACCATCAGCTGTGAAAATATCAAATTACGTTGACTGCATAGACGAAAAGCATTCACACAAAGTTGACATTGCTTTGGCCAAATTTTTTTATGCGTGCAACATACCTTTCGCTGTGGTCGAGTCGGATTGGTTCCTAGCATTTTTAAGGCTGTTAAGAACATCTTATAAGACTCCATCAAGAAAAAGTTTGGCTGAAAGGCTCCTTGATACCGTCTACTTGGAAGTGAAGGAAGCCTTCATGCAGCTCCAGACAGAAACGGAAGGTGTCTTGGTGGTTGATGGCTGGAAGAACAGCAACAACAACACTCACAATGTTCTGACAATAATGAGGACAATAACCGGTCAAAAAATATTTGTTGAATCCTTCGATTTCACAAGTTTGAGCGAATTTGGCGAAGAATTAGCAAAAGCATGCGAGAAATCTATAAAAATCTGCAAAGACAAGTTTAACAGCAATACATACGGTGTTATTTCAGATAATGCCAGAAATATGATGAAAATGGGCCGCCTGCTTAAGGATGAGGATTCAGATTTAATCCACGTTACATGTAACAGCCACACAGCAAATTTGTTGGCAAATGAAATTGCCAACAAAAAACTAAATGAGGAAGTTGTTAAAATACAACGTTTTTTTTAAAAACCACTCTGGGTTTGAAAAAAAAATAATATACTATGGAGGGAAAAGAGTACGTTTGCCAATAGATTTACGCTGGTGCACGTACAGAGACTGCTTCGCAAATTTTTTGCACAACCTGAACCATATGAAGACTTTAGCAGCTACAGATACTGATAAAAAGATAACAACAGATATAAAGCAATTATTGTTTGATGACAATTTCATCCAGTCAATAGAAGAAGAAATTTTTATCTACGTCCCAGTCTGCAAACTGATCAACAAGTGTCAAGATGATGCAACCATCATCTCTGAAGCTGTAGATTTGTGGCTACAGCTGCAATTGCCAGAAAAGTATGACCACTTTTTGAGCGCAAGGAAAGAAATGGCGCTCTACATTGATGCAAAGCGGCATATAGCTTGGATCCAAGATATGGCAAAAATTTAACAATATCGCAGCGAAACGAGGTTACACTACATTTCATTGAAATGTTCTCAGCTGGAGAACTAAATGATTACGATAAATTCCTCAAAGGTCAGGGGATTTTTTCTTCATTAAATAAAAAGCTTAGAGAAAGTGTTGATGGTGATACTGGCGAAGGCAAAGGTGGTGGAAGTGAAGCTTTGCTGCCAAAAACTTACTGGAGTTTGGCATCCAGACAGCATCCAGGCATATCAAGATATGCTATTCGCTTAGGGGTGTTCTCGCAGTGGTCGTTTGTCCATACGAAAATTCGGAACAGGCTTAACCAAGAACATTCCAAAAAATTGATAGATATACACTATACTCTTAAAATGAACGACATAAATAAAACAGATGATTATTAAATTTGCATTTTTCTTTCGTAAAACTTCGAATTCCTTGATTTAGTTCATTTACGCAACATATTTGGTTCTTCTTATGTTTACTTCAGTGTTTTTCACTTGTTCGTTAGTCGTTACTTATTCACTCGTTTTTTTTTAATTCTTTTTGAAATTTAACGTTTTTGTGAACAAATGTAGGGTAGTAAATGAAACAAATCAAACGTGTAGTTTATCCAATTAACTACACGTAGTTTACCGAGTAGATTACCTGACGTAATCTACTCTGCCATCTCTGATAGAAACTTATTTAAACACGTACAACCAAAAACTTGTAGTGAAGGTACAGACAATTGAAACAGAAGTTAGATTAATGCAATACATGTACCAAATAAACCACGATATACTAATTCTCAGAAACCATGTAGATGATATAGAACAAATTTAATTTTCAAGTAAATTAGGAATGCTAACCAGGAACATTTTTAGTCACCAAGAGCTAGAGCTGATTCCAGATATTGAATATTTTTCGGAAATAAAAATAGTAGTTACACACACCAAGACCAAATAATTATAATAGTATTATTGCCACAGATTTCGAAACACAGATACTTTTAAGTCCTTATAGAACCACTTCCAGATAGGGAAAATATGTCAATATCATTCAAATATAAAAATGTTCTCATAGATGAAGACAATAACGTTAACGAATTTCCAGTTAAACATAACTTGAAAAAAAATCTCATTGAAATATCAGACACAAATTGTATAAGAAATATATTATCCTCAAAAGAAGCATTATGTATAAAAACTAATGTAACAGAAATTAAAGAAATTGCAACTGGCATCATATTGTCAAAAAACGTAAAAGAAAGCCAGATAATCCAAAATTGTAATAAATTAAATATTAAAATAAAAGGAAACTATCTAATTAAATTTAAAAATTGTAAAATAAATATTAGAAATAAGACATATGAAAATTGTGAGAAAACTATTCATAATAAATTTATTTTACCAAATTTTGTTAATAAAATTAATGAAGAAAAGTCTATGCCAAATATTAATCTTGAAAAACTGTACCTAAAACATATTGAGAATAGAGACATAATAAAAGAAATCTCCAAAAACAACACTAAACTAAATATTTCATCATTGTCAATTGCTTCAATTATTTTATACATTTTTATTAAAAAAACAAAAAAACACTATTGTAAACATTTCGTCGGAGCCTCAATCTAACGGAGGGGGTGTTACACGTGCCGACAAACGAAACATAATATAGAATTAAATTACGTAAAAACAAGGTCATGAGAACCGAAGATCGTTGCACTCGTATAGTGCAACGAATCAATTTTATTATTTATTTTCCTAGAATTTAAACATACATATTAATTTATAAAGAAGAATACCTATAATAAAAAGTTTCCACAACCATAAGTGCTGACAAGCACATTTGCAATAGGTATCATTATATATTTAAACAGAATGTAAATTTAGTCATAAGAAAGACACAATAAAGTGAACTTCAGTTAAAGAAATAAAGATTGTTTTTTTTTTAAATCACGAAGACACATAACACATAACTGATTGACTCAAAAAGAATGAAGGAAATTGTGTAGACATTTTGGGTGAAAAATTAATTATCTCTCTTATTCTGATGTTTGCTTATAGGAATGGAAATAATATTTTCCTCTCGCTCCCGCTGGCTGGATTTAATAGTCCGCTCAAGAGAGTACTATAGTTTTCATATACAAAGGATACTTTAACTATACAAAATTTGAAATCAATATTTAAAATTAAATTTAAAACTTAATTTATAAACACATAACACGGCATACATGATCGATTAAATTATGTGTAGTTGTAGTTGTAGAAGAGTTTTTCATGTACTATGTATTGACGCCCCGTCAGCTGCATACAACTATTTGCTAAGAGAAAATCTTTTCTCTACTTTTTTTATATGTAAATGCGACCCGATCGATGAAAAGAATATTGTTCGAGACGTCTTAAAAAATATCAAGGACCTAGAAAACTTACTTTTCTTTCAAAGAAAGTTGATATTTTAACTCTATAAACAATGTACCTGATTCGTTATCTATTTCTTCTTTATTATTACAACTGATGTTGTTAATCTCTCACCATCTCCTTCAACATCCCATCTGATCTGAATGTGAATTTTTCGACTTCTGCTTTGTTGGAAAAAAATATTTTTGTAAAAAATCACCAACGAAACTACTTCACTAACAATACTAACATCTAAAATTGAATCCAGACTAAGAACTGTTGAAGGGCAAAAATACAGTTTCTTTCTAAACTTGCACGGTCTACAAATGCACTTGACATACAAAATCATTTGACCGACAAGCTGGGTTCCCCATTTATGTTAAATGTTGAGAAAATTTTACAATCGTAAATACGTGCACCTGACTCAATTTTCCATGTTTTGAATTCACTATCGTTTTGGCCTAAAGGAATAAAAGTTCATGAATTTATGTACAGGTCGAAAAACTCTTTTTGTCAGTATCGGACAACGCTGAACCACCGTTAAAGCAGCTTAAAAAGGTATTAATATACTACCAAAACGTAAATGGACTTCGGACAAAGACCATGGTTTACAAAAACATTAACAATCTTTCTCACAATATCATAAAATTGACGAAAACATGACTCAACAACTCTATCTCGGTCTCGGTGCTTTTTGACTCCTTGTATCAAGTCCTTCAACGTGATCGTAGTAACTCAGACATTTGACATTTTCTGATCTGTCAAACAGTTGTTTGTGTCACATCCGATCTTAGATAGTTGGAGAAGAAAAGGCGTTTAAGCGACATAAATGCCGCTCTTGCCTTTTTCAATTGATTGTTTATGTGATCATGATAGTATAAGAATTTGTCCAAATGAACACCCAGGTACTTCACAACAGTCTTAGATTCGATGGGGACACCCTCCGAGTTTATTATTTTTAGGTTTTTCCAATTTCGTCTTAAATCTGAATTTCCGCGTCTTATTGGGCTGCGGAACAGTATGGTTTCACACTTAGTGTTGTTTATTTTAAGCTTTCACTCCGCGCAGAATGATTGCAGCTTATCAAATTTTCTTTGCAGTTCTATTTGAATATCTGCAATTGTTGATCCACTTGCATACAAAATGGTGTCGTCAGCAAACGCTATCGAGTCATCGATTTCATTTAATATGTCAGAAAAATATAAACTGAACAAGTGAGGTGCCGACACAGTGCCCTGTGGTAAACCTTTGGTGATACTAAAAATCTTGGTTGTAGTGTTTTGTCTATCGGTTACAACAAATTTCATATTTTCCACCATAGATGAAATTACTTTAACAAGATGGGGTGGAAATTCGTACCGTATGAGTTTAAATAAAAGCCCGTTGATCCAAACCATGTCGAAGGCTTTTTCGATATCTACTAAGCAGGCAGCTGTACATCTCTTTGCGTTCAGATTCCAGTTTATATCTGAAATCAGTTTTGTAACTGCGTGCACTGCTGAGTGGTTTCTCTTGAACCCAAATTGGTTTCGCGGTATTAACTCCTTTTCTTCGCACACGAACTGGATGGACTTACAAATAACTATTTCAACAATCTTCCCGATGTTAAGCAGGAGATTAATTGGCCTAAAGCTCAGGAGGATCTTTTTTATTATTGGAAGTACTTTCGAAGTTTTCCAGCAACTTGGGAAGTAACAGTTATTTAGCAAGTTATTGAATATAACGCAATATTGGCGTATGATTTCGATTGGAATGTGTTTTAAGACAATGTTCGGAATGTTATCCAAACCGCTTGATTTTTTATTATTAAGTTTACGAAATATTTGTGTCAGTTCGTCTTGTGTTATGAAGTAGTGCATGGTCCGTTCTACTGTTAGTTCATTTGCCTTAAGGTTATCAGTAAATCTTAGGAGTGTCGGTATTTCGCTACTTTAAAATCTTGACAATTCGGTATTAACCTCTTCAGTTTTGGTGCTAGGAAGTTCTCTAGCATGAATTGACTCAAAGTGAGATCCTATGAGATTGAGTTTATCTGCTTCAAAATCAACGATAAAACACTCATCGATGATTGGGCATTGTTGACTGTTAATCCCAGCTTGAGAAAGTAGTGTTTTGCGATGATAATGGTGTTTTGAGCGTTTTTATTTTAACATTATTAAATGGTTTGTAAATTTGTTTTATTTTTGGAAACATGTTTCTTGAATCAGATTTTAAAATACTTTCGGCACGCTGCTTCCAATAATACTATTTTCAAACTGTTGGCGTAACAAAACTTTTACATTTCTCAAGAGGGATTTTAATCTTACTAGCTCTGCACTTTGGACATTCTCTTGAAACTGGCGACGTATTCTGTTTATTTGTGTAATTAAAAAGCTTTTATGTTTTTGTAGTGTATTTATGTCACGGTTTAAATAACATTCCATACTGTTCTTTGATTTAACTTTCGGAACTGACGACTCCATAGCTTGTAATACCACCGTGTTGAGATTCGCGATATAGAAATCACACTCCTCGTTCGTTAGATTCCTATTGCTAGGAATGTTAGAAGAGGTAGTGCAGTTTCTATATTTTGTGGTGGCGCATCGCTGAAACCGACACCAATCAGTTTGCCTAAAATTGAATTTAGGGACTTCGTGTCGTATTGCGAAGCTAGACATCAAGTTGTCAGAAAATGTCAATGGTATAACTATTGCCTTATGATCGCTATCATAAAGCAATAGCGACATTTTATTGTCATGGACCGTTTGTATTTGCAACTGTGTGTCCGTGGTGCAAAGATCTAAATACGAATTTCCACGAGGGTAACTTGGTGTTACAGGGCTATAGAGCTTCATTTTGTAATTTATTTGGTTTTCTTCAAGGAAATTGTGTAGAAAGCTGCCTCTTCCATTAGCCCTTGAATCTAACCAGTTTGGATGTTTTGCATTAAGGTCTCCTGCTAAGACGAAATAGTTATCCAAACTATCTAGCCTTAGTTTTTCGAATAGTTTTTTGATCTCAACTTTAAATTCATTGGCTGGTGCTGCCGAAGCATATGCTGATATCAAGTAGAGGCGTCCTACTTGGTAATGGTCGTTTCAAGACACCCGAAATTTTTAATAACACTTCGTTCGACCACAGTAAATTCTAGTGGCTTACGTATAAGGATCGCGGTACCTCCACTTTGTGTGGAATTAAGTCGATCGTTTCGTATGATATCGTAGTGTTCAAGTTGTATGTTATGTCGATTATTAAGTTTTGTTTCGCTCAAAAAAAGAATATCAGGTCTATGATCCATCAAAAAACGAAGGAGATCACTTCGTCTATTGTTGGATATTATAGAATTGACGTTGAGAGCAATTATCTTGAGGGTAGCTTTGTTCATTTTGAGGATGACAAAGAGCTTAGAAGTTTATCAAACTTCTTAGCTAGATCTCCAACAACCTTATTAAGACTGTTGATCTGTGCTTGCAAATTTTCATTTGCGGGAACTATATTTGTTTTTGAGGTAACGTTGGAGCTCATGGGATTTCGAACAATATTTGCAAATGATATCCCTCCACGGACACGATTTTCGATTTTATCGAGCTTTTCAGATTTGTTTTGGTGCGTTTGTCTTTTCTGAGCCTGAATTCTATTTTCCAGTCTCTTATGGCTTTCGCAACCCTTCCAGGAAGCAGGGTCGTAGCATACCTAAAAGCTTTAACAAATTCTAAATTTTCAAATTTTAATTTTTTTAATTCGGCTAAGACCTCTTCTGGGTCGAAGCTAGCGCTTAGACCTTTCAGCAAGAATGATTGTAGCCTGTCTTCCTTGCTTGTATATGTAAAAAATTCAGTACCTGCTTCAGAAAGCAGCTCCTTGACTTTATTACAATCATTCTTATTGTATAAACTTAAAGTTAATTTATTTTTGTTTACATTTTTTATCTTAAAATTATTCTCGCCAATTTCTACTTTTAACAATTTTGCTAGGACGTGACTGTCTTGTTGAAAAACTTTAATTGGTGGAGGTTTTTTTATCGCCTTCATTGTTGTATTGTCGTTGGTCTCATTTTTATCGCCTCCACTGTGCTATTTCGAATTCAATATTTTGGGGCTGTTAGTGTGCGTTTTTTTCTCTCTTTGGGTTTTTGCTCGTGCGTTGCTAGCTTTCATTTGAGCTAGGAGAGCACTTGACGTATTTCTTGTTGTTTGGCTGACCGGTGCAGAAGCATTTTCTGCAGTTTGTTCTGCGATGATTTCTACATTGTTGCTGTCGTCGTCATCCATTTGGAGCGGCAAATATTTATTATCTGATAGTCGTTGCTCCGCAATCTCACTATCAGGTTTATTTGTTTTTGTTTTTTTTTCGTCTAGTGTCTAATTTAAAAGAATCACCAAAAACGCTCTAGTAAAGATATAAATCCTTCGTACGTATCACCCTCCAAAACCCATTTGTTTACATTGTTGTATTTGTAATGTGGACGAATTCAACGAGAAAAATTGACGTGTTTTCACGCATACATAGACACACTTACTAAGTTTTTTGGGGAAATTTAATAAATTAGAGGAGAAATTACACGCATACTATGAAAAAGTTTATGAGGCTGATTTCCGGTTTAGCTTGTAGGCAAACCAAGATGTCTACCGGGGATTTATATCTTTATATAGAGTGTTTTTGAGAATCACTATCACCTTCATTATTGTGTTTTTGTAGTTTACTTATAGTTTCTTTTAACTCGCGCACTTCTTCTCTAAAAACCTCTATTAATTGGTAGGCCTCGCAAAGTTCTCTGTCTGTACCCACGGAGGGGTCTTCCCCCCCTGAAGGGTTTATCATTTTATTTCTTTTTTTTTCGTATTCGCAGTATAGTTATGTACTATTTTCTTTGTCTATTAATGTCTTATTTAGTTGAAAATCATTAGGATCTAATAACAGATCGTTTTTTAACGCAAACATGCGTTTTGTTTTATTGTGTTATATCTCTTAATATGAGTTTTTCTTTTAATTTTTTTGCACTGAGTAAACACAACCTTACTGTTCTAGCATTATATCGACTCTCGCTGGTACGATGGATCACGAAGATGAAATCCAAATCAAAGAAAAACTTGAAGAATTAACAAATAACAATAAAAAACTGATAGATGAAAGCAACAAACAAGTTTTCATAAATAAAATAATCTCAGATCAAATAAATAACATAACTACTCATATAAGGAAACAACAAGAATCTATAGAAACTTATTTAAACACGTACAACCAAAAACTTGTAGTGAAGGTACAGACAATTGAAACAGAAGTTAGATTAATGCAATACATGTACCAAATAAACCACGATATACTAATTCTCAGAAACCATGATATAGAACAAATTTAATTTTCAAGTAAATTAGGAATGCTAACCAGGAACATTTTTAGTCACCAAGAGCTAGAGCTGATTCCAGATATTGAATATTTTTCGGAAATAAAAATAGTAGTTACACACACCAAGACCAAATAATTATAATAGTATTATTGCCACAGATTTCGAAACACAGATACTTTTAAGTCCTTATAGAACCACTTCCAGATAGGGAAAATATGTTATGATGAAGACAATAACGTTAACGAATTTCCAGTTAAACATAACTTGAAAAAAAATCTCATTGAAATATCAGACACAAATTGTATAAGAAATATATTATCCTCAAAAGAAGCATTATGTATAAAAACTAATGTAACAGAAATTAAAGAAATTGCAACTGGCATCATATTGTCAAAAAACGTAAAAGAAAGCCAGATAATCCAAAATTGTAATAAATTAAATATTAAAATAAAAGGAAACTATCTAATTAAATTTAAAAATTGTAAAATAAATATTAGAAATAAGACATATGAAAATTGTGAGAAAACTATTCATAATAAATTTATTTTAACAAATTTTGTTAATAAAATTAATGAAGAAAAGTCTATGCCAAATATTAATCTTGAAAAACTGTACCTAAAACATATTGAGAATAGAGACATAATAAAAGAAATCTCCAAAAACAACACTAAACTAAATATTTCATCATTGTCAACAAACATTATTATGTATATTTCTAATTGCTTCAATTATTTTATACATTTTTATTAAAAAAACAAAAAAACACTATTGTAAACATTTCGTCGGAGCCTCAATCTAACGGAGGGGGTGTTACACGTGCCGACAAACGAAACATAATATAGAATTAAATTACGTAAAAACAAGGTCATGAGAACCGAAGATCGTTGCACTCGCATAGTGCAACGAATCAATTTTATTATTTATTTTCCTAGAATTTAAACATATTAATTTATAAAGAAGAATACCTATAATAAAAAGTTTCCACAACCATAAGTGCTGACAAGCACATTTGCAATAGGTATCATTATATATTTAAACAGAATGTAAATTTAGTCATAAGAAAGACACAATAAAGTGAACTTCAGTTAAAGAAATAAAGATTGTTTTTTTTTTTTAAATCACGAAGACACATAACACATAACTGATTGACTCAAAAAGAATGAAGGAAATTGTGTAGACATTTTGGGTGAAAAATTAATTATCTCCCTTATTCTGATGTTTGCTTATAGGAATGGAAATAATATTTTCCTCTCGCTCCCGCTGGCTGGATTTAATAGTCTGCTCAAGAGAGTACTATAGTTTTCATATACAAAGGATACTTTAACTATACAAAATTTGAAATCAATATTTAAAATTAAATTTAAAACTTAATTTATAAACACATAACACGGCATACATGATCGATTAAATTATGTGTAGTTGTAGTTGTAGAAGAGTTTTTCATGTACTATGTATTGACGCCCCGTCAGCTGCATACAACTATTTGCTAAGAGAAAATCTTTTCTCTACTTTTTTTATATGTAAATGCGACCCGATCGACGAAAAGAATATTGTTCGAGACGTCTTAAAAAATATCAAGGACCTAGAAAACTTACTTTTCTTTCAAAGAAAGTTGATATTTTAACTCTATAAACAATGTACCTGATTCGTTATCTATTTCTTCTTTATTATTACAACTGATGTTGTTAATCTCTCACCATCTCCTTCAACATCCCATCTGATCTGAATGTGAATTTTTCGACTTCTGCTTTGTTGGAAAAAAATATTTTTGCAAAAAATCACCAACGAAACTACTTTACTAACAATACTAACATCTTAAATTGAATCCAGACTAAGAACTGTTGAAGGGCAAAAATACAGTTTCTTTTTAAACTTGCACGGTCTACAAATGCACTTGACATACAAAATCATTTGACCGACAAGCTGGGTTCCCCATTTATGTTAAATGTTGAGAAAATTTTACAATAGTAAATACGTGCACCTGACTCAATTTTCCATGTTTTGAATTCACTATCGTTTTGGCCTAAAGGAATAAAAGTTCATGAATTTATGTACAGGTCGAAAAACTCTTTTTGTCAGTATCGGACAACGCTCAACCACCGTTAAAGCAGCTTAAAAAGGTATTAATATACTACCAAAACGTAAATGGACTTCGGACAAAGACCATGGTTTACAAAAACATTAACAATCTTTCTCACAATATCATAAAATTGAGGAAAACATGTCTCAACAACTCTATCTCGGTCTCGGTGCTTTTTGACTCAGACATTTGACATTTTCTGATCTGTCAAACAGTTGTTTGTGTCACATCCGATCTTAGATAGTTGGAGAAGAAAAGGCGTTTAAGCGACATAAATGCCGCTCTTGCCTTTTTCAATTGATTGTTTATGTGATCATGATAGTATAAGAATTTGTCCAAATGAACACCCAGGTACTTCACAACAGTCTTAGATTCGATGGGGACACCCTCCGAGTTTATTATTTTTAGGTTTTTCCAATTTCGTCTTAAATCTGAATTTCCGCGTCTTATTGGGCTGCGGAACAGTATGGTTTCACACTTAGTGTTGTTTATTTTAAGCTTTCACTCCGCGCAGAATGATTGCAGCTTATCAAATTTTCTTTGCAGTTCTATTTGAATATCTGCAATTGTTGATCCACTTGCATACAAAGTGGTGTCGTCAGCAAACGCTATCGAGTCATCGATTTCATTTAATATGTCAGAAAAATATAAACTGAACAAGTGAGGTGCCGACACAGTGCCCTGTGGTAAACCTTTGGTGATACTAAAAATCTTGGTTGTAGTGTTTTGTCTATCGGTTACAACAAATTTCATATTTTTCACCATAGATGAAATTACTTTAACAAGATGGGGTGGAAATTCGTACCGTATGAGTTTAAATAAAAGCCCGTTGATCCAAACCGTGTCGAAGGCTTTTTCGATATCTACTAAGCAGGCAGCTGTACATCTCTTTGCGTTCAGATTCCAGTTTATATCTGAAATCAGTTTTGTAACTACGTGCACTGCTGAGTGGTTTCTCTTGAACCCAAATTGGTTTCGCGGTATTAACTCCTTTTCTTCGCACACGAACTGGATGGACTTACAAATAACTATTTCAACAATCTTCCCGATGTTAAGCAGGAGATTAATTGGCCTAAAGCTCAGAAGGATCTTTTTTATTATTGGAAGTACTTTCGAAGTTTTCCAGCAACTTGGGAAGTAACAGTTATTTAGCAAGTTATTGAATATAACGCAATATTGGCGTATGTTTTCGATTGGAATGTGTTTTAAGACAATGTTCGGAATGTTATCCAAACCGCTTGATTTTTCATTATTAAGTTTACGAAATATTTGTGTCAGTTCGTCTTGTGTTATGAAGTAGTGCATGGTCCGTTCTACTGTTAGTTCATTTGCCTTAAGGTTATCAGTAAATCTTAGGAGTGTCGGTATTTCGCTACTTTAAAATCTTGACAATTCGGTATTTACCTCTTCAGTTTTGGTGCTAGGAAGTTCTCTAGCATGAATTGACTCAAAGTGAGATCCTATGAGATTGAGTTTATCTGCTTCAAAATCAACGATAAAACACTCATCGATGGTTGGGCATTGTTGACTGTTAATCCCAGCTTGAGAAAGTAGTGTTTTGCGATGATAATGGTGTTTTGAGCGTTTTTATTTTAACATTATTAAATGGTTTGTAAATTTGTTTTATTTTTGGAAACATGTTTCTTGAATCAGATTTTAAAATACTTTCGGCACGCTGCTTCCAATAATACTATTTTCAAACTGTTGGCGTAACAAAACTTTTACATTTCTCAAGAGGGATTTTAATCTTACTAGCTCTGCACTTTGGACATTCTCTTGAAACTGGCGACGTATTTTATTTTTATTTTTATTTTATTTAACTTAATACAAGCTATCATAACTTAACTTAACTTAAAACTAGCTTAACATTTTTTTTTTTTTTTTTTTTTTTTTTTGCAGTTCTTGTTATCAGTTTTCAACATTAATTCATGTGGGCCCTAAGGCCCACATCAAAGCTCTTTAATGTACAAGAACTAACAATTTTGATTTTACTTAACTTAAAATTACAGGGGACAGGGGATTCGGACTCAAAAAGGGAAAAAGTAAAGGGTATCTTTCAGATGGGATTTGGAAATGTTGAAATCGAAAACTACCATAGCAGCGTTGCAGTGACGAAGAATTCTGGACATTGGTTCAAAGTGCCCGTAATTAGTGCGGTGATGAGGGATATAGAAAAGGGAAACAGATCGCAGATTTCGAGGGTTAGTGTTAAGATGAATATCACTCAGGAGTGCCGGGGAATCTATATTGCCCATTAACAATTGATGAGCAAACAATATATCAGCGTTTTTGCGTCTAATATATAAGGGCTGCAAACCTATCAGTTTTAGTCGATCAGCATAAGGAGGCAAGTTGGATGTATCATCCCAGGGGAGGCCACGTAAGGCAAATCGAACGAAACGTCTTTGAACATTTTCAATTCTGAGTGAATGGTTTTCATAAAAGGGAGACCATACTTGGCATGCATATTCAAGATGAGGACGGACTAGGGAAATGTAAAGCGCTTTAGTAACATAGGGGTTGGAAAATTCTTTTGACCATCTCTTAATAAAACCGAGAGATCTATTAGCTTTATTAATAATTTGGTCAAAATGGGAATGGAAATTCAGGTGTTTGTCACACATAATACCAAGATCTCTAATAGAATCGACTACGTTGACGGCGTCATTAAGGAAGTAGTATACTCTATGAGATGGAATTTGTTTGCGCGAAAAGGTCATTTGTTTACATTTACCTACATTTAACTCTAGGAAATTATGCATGCACCAAACAAAAAAGATATTAAGATCATTTTGTAAAAGTAAGGAATCAGATGGAGTAGAGATAATCTTAAAAATTTTCTTATCATCCGCAAACATTAGGATATCTGAGTTTTTTAATTTAAGACAGACATCGTTAACAGATAAGACGAAGAGAAGGGGGCCAAGGTGACTACCTTGTGGGACTCCAGAAGTTGCATGTATAGGACTGGAGACGGAGTTACGGAAAAGGACTCTATACGTTCTATTCGCAAGATAAATGTTTAGTTAATTTAACATTTGGAGGGATCATTGGGTTAAGGAATCCTTGAGGTTCTTGGGAAACTGATGAAGAAGAAGTAGGGTTAATGGTGTGAGAATGAATGAAATTTGTATAAGCGGGTATTTTAGCAGGAGCATCAACCATCGGAGAGCAAAAACCAAGACCCGGATGAGGGGTTTTAAAAGAAACTCGTTTGGGTGGAGGCTTTACAGATGTGGGAGAAGTTTTTCGTTTAAGGGACGAAAGTTGGTTGGAGAGAGAAAAGTTTGGAAAGATTTGTGTTTTAAGGGTCCAGTTAGTTTCAATATTTTTTTTGGGATAAGGTTTGATATTAGGTTGGTGATTAGGTTGGGAATTAGGTTTAGGACTAGGTTTAAGATTAGGTTTGGGATTAGGTTTGGGATTAGGTTTGGGATTAGGTTTGGGAATAGGTTTGGAATTAGGTTTGGATTTGTTAGACTTAATTAGATTATTATTGCTACTCATACTGGAAAGCCGCATTTGCCCAATTTGTAAGTATCCTTTTTGGTGATGAAACATCCAGTTATATTTGGAGGGAATCAGGAACTTGAATCTTCTTCCAGACAATTGAAGACATTCGCAGATATTGACACAGTATTCTCTTTTGAAATAGGAGCGAACCCAAGTAGCATCAGCATATCCGGGACAATTATTAAGCACGAACCATGTATTATTAGCAGATTCAAGCCTGCTTAGTCTCAAATTCCAGTCCGATAACTTCCAGGAATGGCCACATTTGTTAATTATTTCGTCCTCTGCAATAGTATTCGCTGAGGTGGTTTGTTGCAGAGAGTCAGCAGCCGGGTTTGCCGCAAGAATTTCATCACGAATGGATACGTTCGCGATATCACATGACGGTATGCCGGGTTGTTTAATGATGTCGTAGAGAAGCGATTCAATTTTTTGAGAATTAACATTAAGGCTTTCAAGCTCGCGGTACACACTCGTATATTTCTGTTCTTGATTGCTTATATCGTAAGCAATAGATATGAGTGCCGTTGAAACCCGAGTAAGCATACAATTAATGTTTTCGAATTCGTTAACGAGTCTGAGGTTTGTAACTTCACTCATTTGATTGGAGGAGGGGGAGAGCCGTGATGACGAACTTTGCAAACAGCAATCAATATCAGATTTTAGTAGGTTTAACTGGTCAGACAAGTTTTTTTTCAGATCGTTTGCCGACCAAGTTAGCACCTTTAACTTATCGTCAATGTCTACACGAAGAGAATTCAACCCACCTATGACGTCACAATATTGTTTTTCCAAAGAACGTATCGTGGAAAGGCACTGCGTAGACGATTGTTGACATTGGATGTTTGAGTCCTCAACACTGTTACAAACATGATCAAATTTCTTGGAGAGATTAGAAATTTGATCTTGGCAGACCGAATGTTCATTAGATAGGGATTCTTTTAAACATTGAATTGCAATCATAATATCCGACACAGATATTTTATTGCATTCATCGCAATAAAACGCGAAATTGCGTAGATAGTCTTTTAGGTAAACACTCGCCTTTCTGGCCAAGCCAGCACAAGAGGGGTGTAAGTATTTCCCACAAAGGCCACTGCACTTTAATAGTTCCGCGTTTGAGTCAACGATGACACACATTTTATTGGCGCACGACATAATTAATCAAAAAAGAAATAATATGGTTTTTTTGTTAAAGTTATTGTTTAGTTGCTTTTAATTTTTTCTATGCTGTACACAAGAAGAAAAAAATACTGGTGTAATGGGAAACGGCGATGGGCAGTAAAGTAGGTCGGGTACGAATTATCACACGCGCTGCGAGTATATTGATATATTTTTTTTTTTTTTTTTGATTTGTAATTGATTAATTGGGGTCGGTAAAAAGGTGGCAAAGGGCAACTGAGGAGCGAAAAGAAAATGCGACTGCACTTGACGAAGGTTAGGTAGCTATGACGTATTCTGTTTATTTGTGTAATTAAAAAGCTTTTATGTTTTTGTAGTGTATTTATGTCACGGTTTAAATAACATTCCATACTGTTCTTTGATTTAACTTTCGGAACTGACGACTCCATAGCTTGTAATACCACCGTGTTGAGATTCGCGATATAGAAATCACACTCCTCGTTCGTTAGATTCCTATTGCTAGGAATGTTAGAAGAGGTAGTGCAGTTTCTATATTTTGTGGTGGCGCATCGCTGAAACCGACACCAATCAGTTTGCCTAAAATTGAATTTAGGGACTTCGTGTCGTATTGCGAAGCTAGACATCAAGTTGTCAGAAAATGTCAATGGTATAACTATTGCCTTATGATCGCTATCATAAAGCAATAGCGACATTTTATTGTCATGGACCGTTTGTATTTGCAACCGTGTGTCCGTGATGCAAAGATCTAAATACGAATTTCCACGAGGGTAACTTGGTGTTACAGGGCTATAGAGCTTCATTTTGTAATTTATTTGGTTTTCTTCAAGGAAATTGTGTAGAAAGCTGCCTCTTCCATTAGCCCTTGAATCTAACCAGTTTGGATGTTTTGCATTAAGGTCTCCTGCTAAGACGAAATAGTTATCCAAACTATCTAGCCTTAGTTTTTCGAATAGTTTTTTGATCTCAACTTTAAATTCATTGGCTGGTGCTGCCGAAGCATATGCTGATATCAAGTAGAGGCGTCCTACTTGGTAATGGTCGTTTCAAGACACCCGAAATTTTTAATAACACTTCGTTCGACCACAGTAAATTCTAGTGGCTTACGTATAAGGATCGCGGTACCTCCACTTTGTGTGGAATTAAGTCGATCGTTTCGTATGATATCGTAGTGTTTAAGTTGTATGTTATGTCGATTATTAAGTTTTGTTTCGCTCAAAAAAAGAATATCAGGTCTATGATCCATCAAAAAACGAAGGAGATCACTTCGTCTATTGTTGGATATTATAGAATTGACGTTGAGAGCAATTATCTTGAGGGTAGCTTTGTTCATTTTGAGGATGACAAAGAGCTTAGAAGTTTATCAAACTTCTTAGCTAGATCTCCAACAACCTTATTAAGACTGTTGATCTGTGCTTGCAAATTTTCATTTGCGGGAACTATATTTGTTTTTGAGGTAACGTTGGAGCTCATGGGATTTCGAACAATATTTGCAAATGATATCCCTCCACGGACACGATTTTCGATTTTATCGAGCTTTTCAGATTTGTTTTGGTGCGTTTGTCTTTTCTAAAACTGAATTCTATTTTCCAGTCTCTTATGGCTTTCGCAACCCTTCCAGGAAGCAGGGAGACCGTTTTTTCGACATAAAACGCACGATAATTTATCTTTACTTGCTTCTTTTTGAACAAGGCATTTACCCGGTTCATGCGTATTTTGGCACTTGATGCACCTGTATGCCATCTGACAGTTAGGATTGGCATGGCATATCCTTTGGCACCGATGGCATTAAAGAGTACCATTCCTTCGTTTTTTTCAAAATAAATTGAGTGTCCCTCTATGGAACTTATTTGTTTCAAATTTTTAACTAAACTTTCCGGAGACAACTGTACCGCTATAATAGGCAAGATTCTATTCTCACGTTTAGAGATTGTCGTAGCATACCTAAAAGCTTTAACAAATTCTAAATTTTCAACTTTTAATTTTTTTAATTCGGCTAAGACCTCTTCTGGGTCGAAGCTAGCGCTTAGACCTTTCAGCAAGAATGATTGTAGCCTGTCTTCCTTGCTTGTATATGTAAAAAATTCAGTACCTGCTTCAGAAAGCAGCTCCTTGACTTTATTACAATCATTCTTATTGTATAAACTTAAAGTTAATTTATTTTTGTTTACATTTTTTATCTTAAAATTATTCTCGCCAATTTCTACTTTTAACAATTTTGCTAGGACGTGACTGTCTTGTTGAAAAACTTAAATTGGTGGAGGTTTTTTTATCGCCTTCATTGTTGTATTGTCGTTGGTCTCATTTTTATCGCCTCCACTGTGCTATTTCGAATTCAATATTTTGGGGCTGTTAGTGTGCGTTTTTTTCTCTCTTTGGGTTTTTGCACGTGCGTTGCTAGCTTTCATTTGAGCTAGGAGAGCACTTGACGTATTTCTTGTTGTTTGGCTGACCGGTGCAGAAGCATTTTCTGCAGTTTGTTCTGCGATGATTTCTACATTGTTGCTGTCGTCGTCATCCATTTGGAGCGGCAAATATTTATTATCTGATAGTCGTTGCTCCGCAATCTCACTATCAGGTTTATTTGTTTTTGTTTTTTTTTCGTCTAGTGTCTAATTTAAAAGAATCACCAAAAACGCTCTAGTAAAGATATAAATCCTTCGTACGTATCACCCTCCAAAACCCATTTGTTTACATTGTTGTATTTGTAATGTGGACGAATTCAACGAGAAAAATTGACGTGTTTTCACGCATACATAGACACACTTACCAAGTTTTTTGGGGAAATTTAATAAATTAGAGGAGAAATTACACGCATACTATGAAATAGTTTATGAGGCTGATTTCCGGTTTAGCTTGTAGGCAAACCAAGATGTCTACCGGGGATTTATATCTTTATATAGAGTGTTTTTGAGAATCACTATCACCTTCATTATTGTGTTTTTGTAGTTTACTTATAGTTTCTTTTAACTCGCGCACTTCTTCTCTAAAAACCTCTATTAATTGGTAGGCCTCGCAAAGTTCTCTGTCTGTACCCACGGAGGGGTCTTCCCCCCCTGAAGGGTTTATCATTTTATTTCTTTTTTTTCGTATTCGCAGTATAGTTATGTACTATTTTCTTTGTCTATTAATGTCTTATTTAGTTGAAAATCATTAGGATCTAATAACAGATCGTTTTTTAACGCAAACATGCGTTTTGTTTTATTGTGTTATATCTCTTAATATGAGTTTTTCTTTTAATTTTTTTGCACTGAGTAAACACAACCTTACTGTTCTAGCATTCTATCGACTCTCGCTGGTACGATGGATCACGAAGATGAAATCCAAATCAAAGAAAAACTTGAAGAATTAACAAATAACAATAAAAAACTGATAGATGAAAGCAACAAACAAGTTTTCATAAATAAAATAATCTCAGATCAAATAAATAACATAACTACTCATATAAGGAAACAACAAGAATCTATAGAAACTTATTTAAACACGTACAACCAAAAACTTGTAGTGAAGGTACAGACAATTGAAACAGAAGTTAGATTAATGCAATACATGTACCAAATAAACCACGATATACTAATTCTCAGAAACCATGATATAGAACAAATTTAATTTTCAAGTAAATTAGGAATGCTAACCAGGAACATTTTTAGTCACCAAGAGCTAGAGCTGATTCCAGATATTGAATATTTTTCGGAAATAAAAATAGTAGTTACACACACCAAGACCAAATAATTATAATAGTATTATTGCCACAGATTTCGAAACACAGATACTTTTAAGTCCTTATAGAACCACTTCCAGATAGGGAAAATATGTCAATATCATTCAAATATAAAAATGTTCTCATAGATGAAGACAATAACGTTAACGAATTTCCAGTTAAACATAACTTGAAAAAAAATCTCATTGAAATATCAGACACAAATTGTATAAGAAATATATTATCCTCAAAAGAAGCATTATGTATAAAAACTAATGTAACAGAAATTAAAGAAATTGCAACTGACATCATATTGTCAAAAAACGTAAAAGAAAGCCAGATAATCCAAAATTGTAATAAATTAAATATTAAAATAAAAGGAAACTATCTAATTAAATTTAAAAATTGTAAAATAAATATTAGAAAAAAGACATATGAAAATTGTGAGAAAACTATTCATAATAAATTTATTTTACCAACATTTCGTTAATAAAATTAATGAAGAAAAGTCTATGCCAAATATTAATCTTGAAAAACTGTACCTAAAACATATTGAGAATAGAGACATAATAAAAGAAATCTCCAAAAACAACACTAAACTAAATATTTCATCATTGTCAACAAACATTATTATGTATATTTCTAATTGCTTCAATTATTTTATACATTTTTATTAAAAAAACAAAAAAACACTATTGTAAACATTTCGTCGGAGCCTCAATCTAACGGAGGGGGTGTTACACGTGCCGACAAACGAAACATAATATAGAATTAAATTACGTAAAAACAAGGCCATGAGAACCGAAGATCGTTGCACTCGCATAGTGCAACGAATCAATTTTATTATTTATTTTCCTAGAATTTAAACATATTAATTTATAAAGAAGAATACCTATAATAAAAAGTTTCCACAACCATAAGTGCTGACAAGCACATTTGCAATAGGTATCATTATATATTTAAACAGAATGTAAATTTAGTCATAAGAAAGACACAATAAAGTGAACTTCAGTTAAAGAAATAAAGATTGTTTTTTTTTTTAAATCACGAAGACACATAACACATAACTGATTGACTCAAAAAGAATGAAGGAAATTGTGTAGACATTGAAAAATTAATTATCTCTCTTATTCTGATGTTTGCTTATAGGAATGGAAATAATATTTTCCTCTCGCTCCCGCTGGCTGGATTTAATAGTCTGCTCAAGAGAGTACTATAGTTTTCATATACAAAGGATACTTTAACTATACAAAATTTGAAATCAATATTTAAAATTAAATTTAAAACTTAATTTATAAACACATAACACGGCATACATGATCGATTAAATTATGTGTAGTTGTAGTTGTAGAAGATTTTTTCATGTACTATGTATTGACGCCCCGTCAGCTGCATACAACTATTTGCTAAGAGAAAATCTTTTCTCTACTTTTTTTATATGTTAATGCGACCCGATCGACGAAAAGAATATTGTTCGAGACGTCTTAAAAAATATCAAGGACCTAGAAAACTTACTTTTCTTTCAAAGAAAGTTGATATTTTAACTCTATAAACAATGTACCTGATTCGTTATCTATTTCTTCTTTATTATTACAACTGATGTTGTTAATCTCTCACCATCTCCTTCAACATCCCATCTGATCTGAATGTGAATTTTTCGACTTCTGCTTTGTTGGAAAAAAATATTTTTGCAAAAAATCACCAACGAAACTACTTCACTAACAATACTAACATCTTAAATTGAATCCAGACTAAGAACTGTTGAAGGGCAAAAATACAGTTTCTTTCTAAACTTGCACGGTCTACAAATGCACTTGACATACAAAATCATTTGACCGACAAGCTGGGTTCCCCATTTATGTTAAATGTTGAGAAAATTTTACAATAGTAAATACGTGCACCTGACTCAATTTTCCATGTTTTGAATTCACTATCGTTTTGGCCTAAAGGAATAAAAGTTCATGAAATTATGTACAGGTCGAAAAACTCTTTTTGTCAGTATCGGACAACGCTGAACCACCGTTAAAGCAGCTTAAAAAGGTATTAATATACTACCAAAACGTAAATGGACTTCGGACAAAGACCATGGTTTACAAAAACATTAACAATCTTTCTCACAATATCATAAAATTGACGAAAACATGACTCAACAACTCTATCTCGGTCTCGGTGCTTTTTGACTCCTTGTATCAAGTCCTTCAACGTGATCGTAGTAACTCAGACATTTGACATTTTCTGATCTGTCAAACAGTTGTTTGTGTCACATCCGATCTTAGATAGTTGGAGAAGAAAAGGCGTTTAAGCGACATAAATGCCGCTCTTGCCTTTTTCAATTGATTGTTTATGTGATCATGATAGTATAAGAATTTGTCCAAATGAACACCCAGGTACTTCACAACAGTCTTAGATTCGATGGGGACACCCTCCGAGTTTATTATTTTTAGGTTTTTCCAATTTCGTCTTAAATCTGAATTTCCGCGTCTTATTGGGCTGCGGAACAGTATGGTTTCACACTTAGTGTTGTTTATTTTAAGCTTTCACTCCGCGCAGAATGATTGCAGCTTATCAAATTTTCTTTGCAGTTCTATTTGAATATCTGCAATTGTTGATCCACTTGCATACAAAGTGGTGTCGTCAGCAAACGCTATCGAGTCATCGATTTCATTTAATATGTCAGAAAAATATAAACTGAACAAGTGAGGTGCCGACACAGTGCCCTGTGGTAAACCTTTGGTGATACTAAAAATCTTGGTTGTAGTGTTTTGTCTATCGGTTACAACAAATTTCATATTTTCCACCATAGATGAAATTACTTTAACAAGATGGGGTGGAAATTCGTACCGTATGAGTTTAAATAAAAGCCCGTTGATCCAAACCGTGTCGAAGGCTTTTTCGATATCTACTAAGCAGGCAGCTGTACATCTCTTTGCGTTCAGATTCCAGTTTATATCTGAAATCAGTTTTGTAACTACGTGCACTGCTGAGTGGTTTCTCTTGAACCCAAATTGGTTTCGCGGTATTAACTCCTTTTCTTCGCACACGAACTGGATGGACTTACAAATAACTATTTCAACAATCTTCCCGATGTTAAGCAGGAGATTATTTGGCCTAAAGCTCAGAAGGATCTTTTTTATTATTGGAAGTACTTTCGAAGTTTTCCAGCAACTTGGGAAGTAACAGTTATTTAGCAAGTTATTGAATATAACGCAATATTGGCGTATGATTTCGATTGGAATGTGTTTTAAGACAATTTTCGGAATGTTATCCAAACCGCTTGATTTTTTATTATTAAGTTTACGAAATATTTGTGTCAGTTCGTCTTGTGTTATGAAGTAGTGCATGGTCCGTTCTACTGTTAGTTCATTTGCCTTAAGGTTATCAGTAAATCTTAGGAGTGTCGGTATTTCGCTACTTTAAAATCTTGACAATTCGGTATTTACCTCTTCAGTTTTGGTGCTAGGAAGTTCTCTAGCATGAATTGACTCAAAGTGAGATCCTATGAGATTGAGTTTATCTGCTTCAAAATCAACGATAAAACACTCATCGATGATTGGGCATTGTTGACTGTTAATCCCAGCTTGAGAAAGTAGTGTTTTGCGATGATAATGGTGTTTTGAGCGTTTTTATTTTAACATTATTAAATGGTTTGTAAATTTGTTTTATTTTTGGAAACATGTTTCTTGAATCAGATTTTAAAATACTTTCGGCACGCTGCTTCCAATAATACTATTTTCAAACTGTTGGCGTAACAAAACTTTTACATTTCTCAAGAGGGATTTTAATCTTACTAGCTCTGCACTTTGGACATTCTCTTGAAACTGGCGACGTATTCTGTTTATTTGTGTAATTAAAAAGCTTTTATGTTTTTGTAGTGTATTTATGTCACGGTTTAAATAACATTCCATACTGTTCTTTGATTTAACTTTCGGAACTGACGACTCCATAGCTTGTAATACCACCGTGTTGAGATTCGCGATATAGAAATCACACTCCTCGTTCGTTAGATTCCTATTGCTAGGAATGTTAGAAGAGGTAGTGCAGTTTCTATATTTTGTGGTGGCGCATCGCTGAAACCGACACCAATCAGTTTGCCTAAAATTGAATTTAGGGACTTCGTGTCGTATTGCGAAGCTAGACATCCAGTTGTCAGAAAATGTCAATGGTATAACTATTGCCTTATGATCGCTATCATAAAGCAATAGCGACATTTTATTGTCATGGACCGTTTGTATTTGCAACCGTGTGTCCGTGATGCAAAGATCTAAATACGAATTTCCACGAGGGTAACTTGGTGTTACAGGGCTATAGAGCTTCATTTTGTAATTTATTTGGTTTTCTTCAAGGAAATTGTGTAGAAAGCTGCCTCTTCCATTAGCCCTTGAATCTAACCAGTTTGGATGTTTTGCATTAAGGTCTCCTGCTAAGACGAAATAGTTATCCAAACTATCTAGCCTTAGTTTTTCGAATAGTTTTTTGATCTCAACTTTAAATTCATTGGCTGGTGCTGCCGAAGCATATGCTGATATCAAGTAGAGGCGTCCTACTTGGTAATGGTCGTTTCAAGACACCCGAAATTTTTAATAACACTTCGTTCGACCACAGTAAATTCTAGTGGCTTACGTATAAGGATCGCGGTACCTCCACTTTGTGTGGAATTAAGTCGATCGTTTCGTATGATATCGTAGTGTTCAAGTTGTATGTTATGTCGTTTATTAAGTTTTGTTTCGCTCAAAAAAAGAATATCAGGTCTATGATCCATCAAAAAACGAAGGAGATCACTTCGTCTATTGTTGGATATTATAGAATTGACGTTGAGAGCAATTATCTTGAGGGTAGCTTTGTTCATTTTGAGGATGACAAAGAGCTTAGAAGTTTATCAAACTTCTTAGCTAGATCTCCAACAACCTTATTAAGACTGTTGATCTGTGCTTGCAAATTTTCATTTGCGGGAACTATATTTGTTTTTGAGGTAACGTTGGAGCTCATGGGATTTCGAACAATATTTGCAAATGATATCCCTCCACGGACACGATTTTCGATTTTATCGAGCTTTTCAGATTTGTTTTGGTGCGTTTGTCTTTTCTGAGCCTGAATTCTATTTTCCAGTCTCTTATGGCTTTCGCAACCCTTCCAGGAAGCAGGGAGACCGTTTTTTCGACATAAAACGCACGATAATTTATCTTTACTTGCTTCTTTTTGAACAAGGCATTTACCCGGTTCATGCGTATTTTGGCACTTGATGCACCTGTATGCCATCTGACAGTTAGGATTGGCATGGCATATCCTTTGGCACCGATGGCATTAAAGAGTACCATTCCTTCGTTTTTTTCAAAATAAATTGAGTGTCCCTCTATGGAACTTATTTGTTTCAAATTTTTAACTAAACTTTCCGGAGACAACTGTACCGCTATAATAGGCAAGATTCTATTCTCACGTTTAGAGATTGTCGTAGCATACCTAAAAGCTTTAACAAATTCTAAATTTTCAACTTTTAATTTTTTTAATTCGGCTAAGACCTCTAACTATTGCCTTATGATCGCTATCATAAAGCAATAGCGACATTTTATTGTCATGGACCGTTTGTATTTGCAACCGTGTGTCCGTGATGCAAAGATCTAAATACGAATTTCCACGAGGGTAACTTGGTGTTACAGGGCTATAGAGCTTCATTTTGTAATTTATTTGGTTTTCTTCAAGGAAATTGTGTAGAAAGCTGCCTCTTCCATTAGCCCTTGAATCTAACCAGTTTGGATGTTTTGCATTAAGGTCTCCTGCTAAGACGAAATAGTTATCCAAACTATCTAGCCTTAGTTTTTCGAATAGTTTTTTGATCTCAACTTTAAATTCATTGGCTGGTGCTGCCGAAGCATATGCTGATATCAAGTAGAGGCGTCCTACTTGGTAATGGTCGTTTCAAGACACCCGAAATTTTTAATAACACTTCGTTCGACCACAGTAAATTCTAGTGGCTTACGTATAAGGATCGCGGTACCTCCACTTTGTGTGGAATTAAGTCGATCGTTTCGTATGATATCGTAGTGTTCAAGTTGTATGTTATGTCGTTTATTAAGTTTTGTTTCGCTCAAAAAAAGAATATCAGGTCTATGATCCATCAAAAAACGAAGGAGATCACTTCGTCTATTGTTGGATATTATAGAATTGACGTTGAGAGCAATTATCTTGAGGGTAGCTTTGTTCATTTTGAGGATGACAAAGAGCTTAGAAGTTTATCAAACTTCTTAGCTAGATCTCCAACAACCTTATTAAGACTGTTGATCTGTGCTTGCAAATTTTCATTTGCGGGAACTATATTTGTTTTTGAGGTAACGTTGGAGCTCATGGGATTTCGAACAATATTTGCAAATGATATCCCTCCACGGACACGATTTTCGATTTTATCGAGCTTTTCAGATTTGTTTTGGTGCGTTTGTCTTTTCTGAGCCTGAATTCTATTTTCCAGTCTCTTATGGCTTTCGCAACCCTTCCAGGAAGCAGGGAGACCGTTTTTTCGACATAAAACGCACGATAATTTATCTTTACTTGCTTCTTTTTGAACAAGGCATTTACCCGGTTCATGCGTATTTTGGCACTTGATGCACCTGTATGCCATCTGACAGTTAGGATTGGCATGGCATATCCTTTGGCACCGATGGCATTAAAGAGTACCATTCCTTCGTTTTTTTCAAAATAAATTGAGTGTCCCTCTATGGAACTTATTTGTTTCAAATTTTTAACTAAACTTTCCGGAGACAACTGTACCGCTATAATAGGCAAGATTCTATTCTCACGTTTAGAGATTGTCGTAGCATACCTAAAAGCTTTAACAAATTCTAAATTTTCAACTTTTAATTTTTTTAATTCGGCTAAGACCTCTTCTGGGTCGAAGCTAGCGCTTAGACCTTTCAGCAAGAATGATTGTAGCCTGTCTTCCTTGCTTGTATATGTAAAAAATTCAGTACCTGCTTCAGAAAGCAGCTCCTTGACTTTATTACAATCATTCTTATTGTATAAACTTAAAGTTAATTTATTTTTGTTTACATTTTTTATCTTAAAATTATTCTCGCCAATTTCTACTTTTAACAATTTTGCTAGGACGTGACTGTCTTGTTGAAAAACTTAAATTGGTGGAGGTTTTTTTATCGCCTTCATTGTTGTATTGTCGTTGGTCTCATTTTTATCGCCTCCACTGTGCTATTTCGAATTCAATATTTTGGGGCTGTTAGTGTGTGTTTTTTTCTCTCTTTGGGTTTTTGCTCGTGCGTTGCTAGCTTTCATTTGACCTAGGAGAGCACTTGACGTATTTCTTGTTGTTTGGCTGACCGGTGCAGAAGCATTTTCTGCAGTTTGTTCTGCGATGATTTCTACATTGTTGCTGTCGTCGTCATCCATTTGGAGCGGCAAATATTTATTATCTGATAGTCGTTGCTCCGCAATCTCACTATCAGGTTTATTTGTTTTTGTTTTTTTTTCGTCTAGTGTCTAATTTAAAAGAATCACCAAAAACGCTCTAGTAAAGATATAAATCCTTCGTACGCATCACCCTCCAAAACCCATTTGTTTACATTGTTGTATTTGTAATGTGGACGAATTCAACGAGAAAAATTGACGTATTTTCACGCATACATAGACACACTTACCAAGTTTTTTGGGGAAATTTAATAAATTAGAGGAGAAATTACACGCATACTATGAAAAAGTTTATGAGGCTGATTTCCGGTTTAGCTTGTAGGCAAACCAAGATGTCTACCGGGGATTTATATCTTTATATAGAGTGTTTTTGAGAATCACTATCACCTTCATTATTGTGTTTTTGTAGTTTACTTATAGTTTCTTTTAACTCGCGCACTTCTTCTCTAAAAACCTCTATTAATTGGTAGGCCTCGCAAAGTTCTCTGTCTGTACCCACGGAGGGGTCTTCCCCCCCTGAAGGGTTTATCATTTTATTTCTTTTTTTTTTCGTATTCGCAGTATAGTTATGTACTATTTTCTTTGTCTATTAATGTCTTATTTAGTTGAAAATCATTAGGATCTAATAACAGATCGTTTTTTAACGCAAACATGCGTTTTGTTTTATTGTGTTATATCTCTTAATATGAGTTTTTCTTTTAATTTTTTTGCACTGAGTAAACACAACCTTACTGTTCTAGCATTATATCGACTCTCGCTGGTACGATGGATCACGAAGATGAAATCCAAATCAAAGAAAAACTTGAAGAATTAACAAATAACAATAAAAAACTGATAGATGAAAGCAACAAACAAGTTTTCATAAATAAAATAATCTCAGATCAAATAAATAACATAACTACTCATATAAGGAAACAACAAGAATCTATAGAAACTTATTTAAACACGTACAACCAAAAACTTGTAGTGAAGGTACAGACAATTGAAACAGAAGTTAGATTAATGCAATACATGTACCAAATAAACCACGATATACTAATTCTCAGAAACCATGATATAGAACAAATTTAATTTTCAAGTAAATTAGGAATGCTAACCAGGAACATTTTTAGTCACCAAGAGCTAGAGCTGATTCCAGATATTGAATATTTTTCGGAAATAAAAATAGTAGTTACACACACCAAGACCAAATAATTATAATAGTATTATTGCCACAGATTTCGAAACACAGATACTTTTAAGTCCTTATAGAACCACTTCCAGATAGGGAAAATATGTCAATATCATTCAAATATAAAAATGTTCTCATAGATGAAGACAATAACGTTAACGAATTTCCAGTTAAACATAACTTGAAAAAAAATCTCATTGAAATATCAGACACAAATTGTATAAGAAATATATTATCCTCAAAAGAAGCATTATGTATAAAAACTAATGTAACAGAAATTAAAGAAATTGCAACTGACATCATATTGTCAAAAAACGTAAAAGAAAGCCAGATAATCCAAAATTGTAATAAATTAAATATTAAAATAAAAGGAAACTATCTAATTAAATTTAAAAATTGTAAAATAAATATTAGAAAAAAGACATATGAAAATTGTGAGAAAACTATTCATAATAAATTTATTTTACCAACATTTCGTTAATAAAATTAATGAAGAAAAGTCTATGCCAAATATTAATCTTGAAAAACTGTACCTAAAACATATTGAGAATAGAGACATAATAAAAGAAATCTCCAAAAACAACACTAAACTAAATATTTCATCATTGTCAACAAACATTATTATGTATATTTCTAATTGCTTCAATTATTTTATACATTTTTATTAAAAAACAAAAAAACACTATTGTAAACATTTCGTCGGAGCCTCAATCTAACGGAGGGGGTGTTACACGTGCCGACAAACGAAACATAATATAGAATTAAATTACGTAAAAACAAGGCCATGAGAACCGAAGATCGTTGCACTCGCATAGTGCAACGAATCAATTTTATTATTTATTTTCCTAGAATTTAAACATATTAATTTATAAAGAAGAATACCTATAATAAAAAGTTTCCACAACCATAAGTGCTGACAAGCACATTTGCAATAGGTATCATTATATATTTAAACAGAATGTAAATTTAGTCATAAGAAAGACACAATAAAGTGAACTTCAGTTAAAGAAATAAAGATTGTTTTTTTTTTAAATCACGAAGACACATAACACATAACTGATTGACTCAAAAAGAATGAAGGAAATTGTGTAGACATTTTGGGTGAAAAATTAATTATCTCTCTTATTCTGATGTTTGCTTATAGGAATGGAAATAATATTTTCCTCTCGCTCCCGCTGGCTGGATTTAATAGTCTGCTCAAGAGAGTACTATAGTTTTCATATACAAAGGATACTTTAACTATACAAAATTTGAAATCAATATTTAAATTTAAATTTAAAACTTAATTTATAAACACATAACACTTCATACATGATCGATTAAATTATGTGTAGTTGTAGTTGTAGAAGATTTTTTCATGTACTATGTATTGACGCCCCGTCAGCTGCATACAACTATTTGCTAAGAGAAAATCTTTTCTCTACTTTTTTTATATGTTAATGCGACCCGATCGACGAAAAGAATATTGTTCGAGACGTCTTAAAAAATATCAAGGACCTAGAAAACTTACTTTTCTTTCAGAGAAAGTTGATATTTTAACTCTATAAACAATGTACCTGATTCGTTATCTATTTCTTCTTTATTATTACAACTGATGTTGTTAATCTCTCACCATCTCCTTCAACATCCCATCTGATCTGAATGTGAATTTTTCGACTTCTGCTTTGTTGGAAAAAAATATTTTTGCAAAAAATCACCAACGAAACTACTTCACTAACAATACTAACATCTTAAATTGAATCCAGACTAAGAACTGTTGAAGGGCAAAAATACAGTTTCTTTCTAAACTTGCACGGTCTACAAATGCACTTGACATACAAAATCATTTGACCGACAAGCTGGGTTCCCCATTTATGTTAAATGTTGAGAAAATTTTCAATAGTAAATACGTGCACCTGACTCAATTTTCCATGTTTTGAATTCACTATCGTTTTGGCCTAAAGGAATAAAAGTTCATGAATTTATGTACAGGTCGAAAAACTCTTTTTGTCAGTATCGGACAACGCTGAACCACCGTTAAAGCAGCTTAAAAAGGTATTAATATACTACCAAAACGTAAATGGACTTCGGACAAAGACCATGGTTTACAAAAACATTAACAATCTTTCTCACAATATCATAAAATTGAGGAAAACATGTCTCAACAACTCTATCTCGGTCTCGGTGCTTTTTGACTCCTTGTATCAAGTCCTTCAACGTGATCGTAGTAACTCAGACATTTGACATTTTCTGATCTGTCAAACAGTTGTTTGTGTCACATCCGATCTTAGATAGTTGGAGAAGAAAAGGCGTTTAAGCGACATAAATGCCGCTCTTGCCTTTTTCAATTGATTGTTTATGTGATCATGATAGTATAAGAATTTGTCCAAATGAACACCCAGGTACTTCACAACAGTCTTAGATTCGATGGGGACACCCTCCGAGTTTATTATTTTTAGGTTTTTCCAATTTCGTCTTAAATCTGAATTTCCGCGTCTTATTGGGCTGCGGAACAGTATGGTTTCACACTTAGTGTTGTTTATTTTAAGCTTTCACTCCGCGCAGAATGATTGCAGCTTATCAAATTTTCTTTGCAGTTCTATTTGAATATCTGCAATTGTTGATCCACTTGCATACAAAGTGGTGTCGTCAGCAAACGCTATCGAGTCATCGATTTCATTTAATATGTCAGAAAAATATAAACTGAACAAGTGAGGTGCCGACACAGTGCCCTGTGGTAAACCTTTGGTGATACTAAAAATCTTGGTTGTAGTGTTTTGTCTATCGGTTACAACAAATTTCATATTTTCCACCATAGATGAAATTACTTTAACAAGATGGGGTGGAAATTCGTACCGTATGAGTTTAAATAAAAGCCCGTTGATCCAAACCGTGTCGAAGGCTTTTTCGATATCTACTAAGCAGGCAGCTGTACATCTCTTTGCGTTCAGATTCCAGTTTATATCTGAAATCAGTTTTGTAACTACGTGCACTGCTGAGTGGTTTCTCTTGAACCCAAATTGGTTTCGCGGTATTAACTCCTTTTCTTCGCACACGAACTGGATGGACTTACAAATAACTATTTCAACAATCTTCCCGATGTTAAGCAGGAGATTATTTGGCCTAAAGCTCAGAAGGATCTTTTTTACTATTGGAAGTACTTTCGAAGTTTTCCAGCAACTTGGGAAGTAACAGTTATTTAGCAAGTTATTGAATATAACGCAATATTGGCGTATGATTTCGATTGGAATGTGTTTTAAGACAATTTTCGGAATGTTATCCAAACCGCTTGATTTTTTATTATTAAGTTTACGAAATATTTGTGTCAGTTCGTCTTGTGTTATGAAGTAGTGCATGGTCCGTTCTACTGTTAGTTCATTTGCCTTAAGGTTATCAGTAAATCTTAGGAGTGTCGGTATTTCGCTACTTTAAAATCTTGACAATTCGGTATTTACCTCTTCAGTTTTGGTGCTAGGAAGTTCTCTAGCATGAATTGACTCAAAGTGAGATCCTATGAGATTGAGTTTATCTGCTTCAAAATCAACGATAAAACACTCATCGATGATTGGGCATTGTTGACTGTTAATCCCAGCTTGAGAAAGTAGTGTTTTGCGATGATAATGGTGTTTTGAGCGTTTTTATTTTAACATTATTAAATGGTTTGTAAATTTGTTTTATTTTTGGAAACATGTTTCTTGAATCAGATTTTAAAATACTTTCGGCACGCTGCTTCCAATAATACTATTTTCAAACTGTTGGCGTAACAAAACTTTTACATTTCTCAAGAGGGATTTTAATCTTACTAGCTCTGCACTTTGGACATTCTCTTGAAACTGGCGACGTATTCTGTTTATTTGTGTAATTAAAAAGCTTTTATGTTTTTGTAGTGTATTTATGTCACGGTTTAAATAACATTCCATACTGTTCTTTGATTTAACTTTCGGAACTGACGACTCCATAGCTTGTAATACCACCGTGTTGAGATTCGCGATATAGAAATCACACTCCTCGTTCGTTAGATTCCTATTGCTAGGAATGTTAGAAGAGGTAGTGCAGTTTCTATATTTTGTGGTGGCGCATCGCTGAAACCGACACCAATCAGTTTGCCTAAAATTGAATTTAGGGACTTCGTGTCGTATTGCGAAGCTAGACATCAAGTTGTCAGAAAATGTCAATGGTATAACTATTGCCTTATGATCGCTATCATAAAGCAATAGCGACATTTTATTGTCATGGACCGTTTGTATTTGCAACCGTGTATCCGTGATGCAAAGATCTAAATACGAATTTCCACGAGGGTAACTTGGTGTTACAGGGCTATAGAGCTTCATTTTGTAATTTATTTGGTTTTCTTCAAGGAAATTGTGTAGAAAGCTGCCTCTTCCATTAGCCCTTGAATCTAACCAGTTTGGATGTTTTGCATTAAGGTCTCCTGCTAAGACGAAATAGTTATCCAAACTATCTAGCCTTAGTTTTTCGAATAGTTTTTTGATCTCAACTTTAAATTCATTGGCTGGTGCTGCCGAAGCATATGCTGATATCAAGTAGAGGCGTCCTACTTGGTAATGGTCGTTTCAAGACACCCGAAATTTTTAATAACACTTCGTTCGACCACAGTAAATTCTAGTGGCTTACGTATAAGGATCGCGGTACCTCCACTTTGTGTGGAATTAAGTCGATCGTTTCGTATGATATCGTAGTGTTCAAGTTGTATGTTATGTCGTTTATTAAGTTTTGTTTCGCTCAAAAAAAGAATATCAGGTCTATGATCCATCAAAAAACGAAGGAGATCACTTCGTCTATTGTTGGATATTATAGAATTGACGTTGAGAGCAATTATCTTGAGGGTAGCTTTGTTCATTTTGAGGATGACAAAGAGCTTAGAAGTTTATCAAACTTCTTAGCTAGATCTCCAACAACCTTATTAAGACTGTTGATCTGTGCTTGCAAATTTTCATTTGCGGGAACTATATTTGTTTTTGAGGTAACGTTGGAGCTCATGGGATTTCGAACAATATTTGCAAATGATATCCCTCCACGGACACGATTTTCGATTTTATCGAGCTTTTCAGATTTGTTTTGGTGCGTTTGTCTTTTCTGAGCCTGAATTCTATTTTCCAGTCTCTTATGGCTTTCGCAACCCTTCCAGGAAGCAGGGAGACCGTTTTTTCGACATAAAACGCACGATAATTTATCTTTACTTGCTTCTTTTTGAACAAGGCATTTACCCGGTTCATGCTTATTTTGGCACTTGATGCACCTGTATGCCATCTGACAGTTAGGATTGGCATGGCATATCCTTTGGCACCGATGGCATTAAAGAGTACCATTCCTTCGTTTTTTTCAAAATAAATTGAGTGTCCCTCTATGGAACTTATTTGTTTCAAATTTTTAACTAAACTTTCCGGAGACAACTGTACCGCTATAATAGGCAAGATTCTATTCTCACGTTTAGAGATTGTCGTAGCATACCTAAAAGCTTTAACAAATTCTAAATTTTCAACTTTTAATTTTTTTAATTCGGCTAAGACCTCTTCTGGGTCGAAGCTAGCGCTTAGACCTTTCAGCAAGAATGATTGTAGCCTGTCTTCCTTGCTTGTATATGTAAAAAATTCAGTACCAGCTTCAGAAAGCAGCTCCTTGACTTTATTACAATCATTCTTATTGTATAAACTTAAAGTTAATTTATTTTTGTTTACATTTTTTATCTTAAAATTATTCTCGCCAATTTCTACTTTTAACAATTTTGCTAGGACGTGACTGTCTTGTTGAAAAACTTAAATTGGTGGAGGTTTTTTTATCGCCTTCATTGTTGTATTGTCGTTGGTCTCATTTTTATCGCCTCCACTGTGCTATTTCGAATTCAATATTTTGGGGCTGTTAGTGTGTGTTTTTTTCTCTCTTTGGGTTTTTGCTCGTGCGTTGCTAGCTTTCATTTGACCTAGGAGAGCACTTGACGTATTTCTTGTTGTTTGGCTGACCGGTGCAGAAGCATTTTCTGCAGTTTGTTCTGCGATGATTTCTACATTGTTGCTGTCGTCGTCATCCATTTGGAGCGGCAAATATTTATTATCTGATAGTCGTTGCTCCGCAATCTCACTATCAGGTTTATTTGTTTTTGTTTTTTTTTCGTCTAGTGTCTAATTTAAAAGAATCACCAAAAACGCTCTAGTAAAGATATAAATCCTTCGTACGTATCACCCTCCAAAACCCATTTGTTTACATTGTTGTATTTGTAATGTGGACGAATTCAACGAGAAAAATTGACGTGTTTTCACGCATACATAGACACACTTACCAAGTTTTTTGGGGAAATTTAATAAATTAGAGGAGAAATTACACGCATACTATGAAATAGTTTATGAGGCTGATTTCCGGTTTAGCTTGTAGGCAAACCAAGATGTCTACCGGGGATTTATATCTTTATATAGAGTGTTTTTGAGAATCACTATCACCTTCATTATTGTGTTTTTGTAGTTTACTTATAGTTTCTTTTAACTCGCGCACTTCTCTTCTAAAAACCTCTATTAATTGGTAGGCCTCGCAAAGTTCTCTGTCTGTACCCACGGAGGGGTCTTCCCCCCCTGAAGGGTTTATCATTTTATTTCTTTTTTTTTCGTATTCGCAGTATAGTTATGTACTATTTTCTTTGTCTATTAATGTCTTATTTAGTTGAAAATCATTAGGATCTAATAACAGATCGTTTTTTAACGCAAACATGCGTTTTGTTTTATTGTGTTATATCTCTTAATATGAGTTTTTCTTTTAATTTTTTTGCACTGAGTAAACACAACCTTACTGTTCTAGCATTCTATCGACTCTCGCTGGTACGATGGATCACGAAGATGAAATCCAAATCAAAGAAAAACTTGAAGAATTAACAAATAACAATAAAAAACTGATAGATGAAAGCAACAAACAAGTTTTCATAAATAAAATAATCTCAGATCAAATAAATAACATAACTACTCATATAAGGAAACAACAAGAATCTATAGAAACTTATTTAAACACGTACAACCAAAAACTTGTAGTGAAGGTACAGACAATTGAAACAGAAGTTAGATTAATGCAATACATGTACCAAATAAACCACGATATACTAATTCTCAGAAACCATGTAGATGATATAGAACAAATTTAATTTTCAAGTAAATTAGGAATGCTAACCAGGAACATTTTTAGTCACCAAGAGCTAGAGCTGATTCCAGATATTGAATATTTTTCGGAAATAAAAATAGTAGTTACACACACCAAGACCAAATAATTATAATAGTATTATTGCCACAGATTTCGAAACACAGATACTTTTAAGTCCTTATAGAACCACTTCCAGATAGGGAAAATATGTCAATATCATTCAAATATAAAAATGTTCTCATAGATGAAGACAATAACGTTAACGAATTTCCAGTTAAACATAACTTGAAAAAAAATCTCATTGAAATATCAGACACAAATTGTATAAGAAATATATTATCCTCAAAAGAAGCATTATGTATAAAAACTAATGTAACAGAAATTAAAGAAATTGCAACTGGCATCATATTGTCAAAAAACGTAAAAGAAAGCCAGATAATCCAAAATTGTAATAAATTAAATATTAAAATAAAAGGAAACTATCTAATTAAATTTAAAAATTGTAAAATAAATATTAGAAATAAGACATATGAAAATTGTGAGAAAACTATTCATAATAAATTTATTTTACCAAATTTTGTTAATAAAATTAATGAAGAAAAGTCTATGCCAAATATTAATCTTGAAAAACTGTACCTAAAACATATTGAGAATAGAGACATAATAAAAGAAATCTCCAAAAACAACACTAAACTAAATATTTCATCATTGTCAACAAACATTATTATGTATATTTCTAATTGCTTCAATTATTTTATACATTTTTATTAAAAAAACAAAAAAACACTATTGTAAACATTTCGTCGGAGCCTCAATCTAACGGAGGGGGTGTTACACGTGCCGACAAACGAAACATAATATAGAATTAAATTACGTAAAAACAAGGTCATGAGAACCGAAGATCGTTGCACTCGTGTAGTGCAACGAATCAATTTTATTATTTATTTTCCTAGAATTTAAACATATTAATTTATAAAGAAGAATACCTATAATAAAAAGTTTCCACAACCATAAGTGCTGACAAGCACATTTGCAATAGGTATCATTATATATTTAAACAGAATGTAAATTTAGTCATAAGAAAGACACAATAAAGTGAACTTCAGTTAAAGAAATAAAGATTGTTTTTTTTTTAAATCACGAAGACACATAACACATAACTGATAGACTCAAAAAGAATGAAGGAAATTGTGTAGACATTTTGGGTGAAAAATTAATTATCTCTCTTATTCTGATGTTTGCTTATAGGAATGGAAATAATATTTTCCTCTCGCTCCCGCTGGCTGGATTTAATAGTCTGCTCAAGAGAGTACTATAGTTTTCATATACAAAGGATACTTTAACTATACAAAATTTGAAATCAATATTTAAAATTAAATTTAAAACTTAATTTATAAACACATAACACGGCATACATGATCGATTAAATTATGTGTAGTTGTAGTTGTAGAAGATTTTTTCATGTACTATGTATTGACGCCCCGTCAGCTGCATACAACTATTTGCTAAGAGAAAATCTTTTCTCTACTTTTTTTATATGTAAATGCGACCCGATCGACGAAAAGAATATTGTTCGAGACGTCTTAAAAAATATCAAGGACCTAGAAAACTTACTTTTCTTTCAAAGAAAGTTGATATTTTAACTCTATAAACAATGTACCTGATTCGTTATCTATTTCTTCTTTATTATTACAACTGATGTTGTTAATCTCTCACCATCTCCTTCAACGTCCCATCTGATCTGAATGTGAATTTTTCGACTTCTGCTTTGTTGGAAAAAAATATTTTTTGCAAAAAATCACCAACGAAACTACTTCACTAACAATACTAACATCTTAAATTGAATCCAGACTAAGAACTGTTGAAGGGCAAAAATACAGTTTCTTTCTAAACTTGCACGGTCTACAAATGCACTTGACATACAAAATCATTTGACCGACAAGCTGGGTTCCCCATTTATGTTAAATGTTGAGAAAATTTTACAATCGTAAATACGTGCACCTGACTCAATTTTCCATGTTTTGAATTCACTATCGTTTTGGCCTAAAGGAATAAAAGTTCATGAATTTATGTACAGGTCGAAAAACTCTTTTTGTCAGTATCGGACAACGCTCAACCACCGTCAAAGCAGCTTAAAAAGGTATTAATATACTACCAAAACGTAAATGGACTTCGGACAAAGACCATGGTTTACAAAAACATTAACAATCTTTCTCACGATATCATAAAATTGACGAAAACATGACTCAACAACTCTATCTCGGTCTCGGAGCTTTTTGACTCCTTGTATCAAGTCCTTCAACGTGATCGTAGTAACTCAGGCATTTGACATTTTCTGATCAGTCAAACAGTTGTGGAAAATAAAAAGCTCTTAGAAAAATTGTGAAATTTTAATATAAAAATTAATTTGATGATTTAAATTGTAACTTCAATCCAATTAAAAAAGCTACTTTTAAATCCATACATTAAAATCTGAGTAAGTTGTAGTGATTAAGATTGAGAAACATTAAAGCAAGTTGTTGCATCAAGGATAACCCAACTTAATGAACACAAAGTAACGTGGAATAATTGAAACCTCCCTTGAGCATATTAACACCACAAAGCGTAGTTCCAGCTTCAGTTTACTCGAAATGACAGCAAACAACAATATATTAGGCATGAGTATGGAAACTTTGAAGCAAATACTAGATGAAAAACAAAGAATTTTGCAAGGAACTCGCGTCGAAGGCTGATCTACAGCTGCTTGTATCTAGATGTATCTAGTATCAAAGTAAAATCGAAGAAATAAATAACAAATTTCAACAGCTAGAGTCACGAAACAAGCAGTTAGAACTGCAGCTGGACAAAATTACGCTAAAAAACACAGAATCAAACCTAATCGTACACCTACCTAATGATCAAAGCATTGACATGAATGACAGGGCAAAATCCATATGTGCTGAGCTACTTGGTAACAATAACTGGTGAAGAAACCGCATACAGCATTCCCAGTCGAGACCCACGTTCTAAGACAGTGATCGTTAAAATGAGATGTTGGGAATCCGTTTGGGCAGTACTCCGAAACACGTCAAAACTCAAGGAGAAAAACATTCGTATTACCAAGGATATGCCCTACAACATGCGCAGAAGGAGGGCCAAGCTAGTGGCGATCAGAAAAGTTCTACCTGTGGCAAACACACAAAAGAAAATTGTTTTTAGAGACGACATGCTTCATCTGGAAGACAAAATATTCACTTGGGACACTGTTAAAGGTCTTAAATGTGGTCACGAGAATGGATTAAGTGTTATAGTTAGAATGTTTGGCGCTCTGCCTGCAGGTCTTAAAAATTTAATGAATGATCTTCTTTATCAAAACAATGTGTATTAAATGTTAGAAAAAAGTCAAGCTCAAACGTCAAAAGGAGTGAGTTCAGGAAATTCAACATCATGGCAGCTAACAAAAACAACCGCTGTACTAGGGAACTTCGATGTACGTTCACACGAGCAAGCCAATTGAGGTTCACACGTCTATCAGAAAGAAGCAGAAATGAATAAAGTTTTTTTTTTTTTTAATCTTAGAATTAAAAGATATAATGTCTCTGGACTGAAAAATAAGTTAGAACTCGGTGATATTTTTTACTATATATATGATTTTGCTGCGTGTACCCGTGGCATGATGGTTAGTGCGTTGGACTGTCATGCTAGAGGTCTTGGGTTCGATCCCTGCCTATGCCATCTAAAAATCTTTTCACGGGTACTGCCTCTTGCGAGGAATTGACAACTTCTCCAAGAGTAACTATTGTCATGAAAAAGTGCTTTCTCAAAATTAGCCGTTCGGAGTCGGCATATAAACTGTAGGTCCCCTCCATTCCTGACAACATTGCTCGCACACAGGAATGGTTGAGAGTTGTAAGTCACTAGGCCTTGGTTCTCAATGGACTGTCGCGCCACCCAATTTATTTATTTTTTATATGATTTTGCTATTATTATCTATATGATTTGAAACCCATGTATTAATTGGGGAAGAAATAATGTTTAAAAATGTATTTGCAAACTATGAAGTAAAGTGGAAATGCCCTGTTAAAACAAATATTTTTGGAAGAAGTAGTGGTGAAGAGTTTTTTGTCTACCGTAAAAACATTAAAGCAATATAATTCGAATTTAAAGAGATTGATGAAGCATGTGTTATCAACCTGGAGAAAAATAGTTATGTCCGTTACATCGTACCTACCTACTTAAACTGCAGCCACTGGGAATCTGAATTTAAAAAACTTAATTACCTGCTAAATAATTTAAAAACGTCAGACCTAATGATTATTGGAGATTTCAACGGAAGGATAGGTTTATCACAGAACAATTTTTGAGCGGACTTTTAATGCAAAACGTAAATCTAACGATGAAATGTGTGACAGAAAAGGTGAACAAATTATGGATTTGGTAGATACGTTTGACTGTAAAGTTTTAAACGGAAGTTGCGACGGCGGTCTTAACGGCAAGTTTACATTTCTACGTGGAACATCATGCTCTGTAATCGACTATTGCTTTATTGCTGGAAACTGGAATTCAATTACTGATGACTTTAAAATAGGATTGCAAACGTTTTCTGACCACATGCCATGGAAATTATAATCAAAGTGTAAAATTCTGCAAGTTACACGAATAATTCAAATTAGCTCAACTTGCTACCTAAATTGTTTTGGAATGAAAAAAAACCGCGATCTGTACCAGCTTAATCTTAATGCTAAACTTGATATTTTAGGAAGATCAGAAGTTTCTGTAGACGTTGAAGTTCTCGCTGATATAATTAAGAAATCTGCACAAACAAAACAAAACACAGCAAATAAGACCAGAAAGAAGAAACAAGAATGGTTCGATGACGAATGCACGAAAGCAAAGCTCTTAAGATGACATAACTGGAATATCTTCAAAAAATTATATGCAGAATAGAACAGTGTATACAAGAAATTATGCCGTTCTGAAAAGATAGCTGTTGAACAGAAGAAAGTATAAATGATTAGCTCTGCTAGCTCTTCCTCTGACATTTGGAAGGCAGTAAGACAATTGAATGGAAGTAGACCTGTCATCGCTCCAAACCTACATCACGGAAGAATACAATAAAATATACCAAAGTGGGAATATTCCAATGAGTTTTAGGAAGGCTATAATATATCCCTTACACAAAAAAGGAGATTATAACGACCCACAGAACTACAGAGGAATATCTTTTCTAAATACATCTTCGAAACTTTTTAGTGCCTTACTTTACAACAGGCTAACTAAATGGGTAAAAGAAAAGCGGGTACTTAATGAGCTTCAGGCAGATTAAGAGAAGGCTATTCAACTATAGACCACATTTTTTCTCTTCTGAATATTGCCGAGAAATATATACGAAAAGGAATAAAAAGTTGTATACCTTGTTTGTGGACTTTCGTGCTGCCTTTGATTCTGTACCACGTGAAGCACTATTTTACAAACTTTTTAAAATCGGTATTTCGACTAGAATGATTCGAATCTGTACGACAATAACTTAGCGATGGTCTGGGATGGGAAATACGTTTCGGAAGAGTTTGCAACTACAATTAGGGTAAAACAAGGATGAATCCTGAGTTCATTTCTATTTATTTTATTTATTAATGATATAACAGAAAACATTGGAGGTGATATCATAAAAAACACAACTTGCATTCCTGCTTTAATGTTCGCAGATGATTTTGATATCTTTGCTGAGACCGTTAACAATATGCAGTTGATGATAAATAAACTGGCAAATTATTGTAAAAAAAACGGAACTTGTCTGTTAATTTGGCGAAGATAAAAATGATGATATTCAGAAATGGTGGAGGGAGATACTCAAGAAATGAGCAGTGGAAGTATGAAGGAGAGCAGATAGAAATCGTGAGAGAATATAAATATCTGGGAGTTCTTATCACAGCCAACCTCAATATGAAAAAACATTTTGTAACCAAATTATCAGAAGCAAAGCGTGGTCTCGGTTCAGTTTGGGGAAGATGCATAGGCAATAAATATCTAAACCACAGAGCAAAACAAAAAATCGTACATGCAACTGCAACATCCATCATGCTATATGAAGCACAAGTGTGGGGATACCGCTCATATACTACTCTTGAAGTTTTTCAACGATACTGTGTCAAAAGAGTATTCAAACTATCAAATAGCACTCCCAATTACATGATTCATCTGGAGACGGGGATGTCACCACTCTTTCTGGAGACAATCAAATTACAATTTGATTATGTGCAGAAAGTTCTGAGAATGGATCAGCAAAGACTGCCAAAAATAATACTCTCCTACCTGCTAATGAAGAAAAGTAATTGTGTACAACAATGGGAAACGCTAGCACGTAATGGTGGATTAAATACAAATTTTGAAAACATCCAACATGACCAACTTTATAAAATATTAGAAAAACAGGTAACTCTCTGTACGACTCATATGGGAAAGAGGCTCAGTCATCTCAATATCGAATTTACTACAGTAAACCCAATTACAACTTACAAGAAGCAACATATTTTTTGAACACAAACTCTGCAGAAAAAAAAATATTATTTTCAAAATAAAAGGTGCACTATCAGGCCTAAATTACATACCGCATCGACCTGATCTTCCACTTGAATGTAGCCTTTGCAACCTCAAAGAGAGAAAAGATGTGTACCATTTTATTGGAAAATGCCCTATTTTGTGCGAACTACGAAGGATATACTTTGGAGAAAATCTTGTGAAGATGGTGGATGTGCTGAGTATTTTGAATGGAGACCGCCGATGGGACGTACTGTACAAGTATACTGTTATTGCGCTGCACTACAGAACACGTATTATTGAAGACAATTTTTAATCATCAAACGATCTTTTCAAATTTAATTTAAAGTTAACTTTCTCTATGTATACAAAAAAAATAAAAAATCATGTCAATCTGGTAGACGACATAATGCTAAACCAATAAGACTTTAAGCTAATTTATTTATTGAATGTATCATGAATGAATATTAATTTGGTCAATAAAAACTAACTTAAACTAAACTAACTTAGACGATTCAAACGAATTCCGTTGGTGGTATAATTCTTGTCGCTTACAACAATATTTTCACTGGTTACCTGATTGACGACTTTCGATCAACAGATATAGAAATACTATGCTTGAAAATTAAAATGGCAACAGGACATTTATTAATTGTATCAGCATGTATAACTACATATAACCTCTAAGAACGAGGTTTATAAAAAACTAAACAACTGTATTGAAGGCATATGTATCCTTTTGGAACCTGAAGACGAAGTACTGGTTGTCGGTGATTTATTTTTTCCAATCCCAATTGGATTCAAATTGACGTGGATAACTTCTACGCTCCAATAAACGCGTCATCTTCAAATGAACTTTTATTAACAGATGGTATGTCTCATGTGTCTCAAGTCAACTCAACGGTGTGAAGAACCGTTTTGATTAAACACTCGATCTGGTATTTTTCTCCGAAACCATATGCTGTAAATCAGCTGTAATTTATTCTGCTGTCAAAATTGAGGACGAAGATCACCATCATCCTGCATTAGACAAAGCACTTATTTTAAACATGGATTCACCTCATATGCTATGTTATGCAACAAACTAGAATTCTACTTTCAAATCAAATCAAATGGGGTGGCGCAACAGTCCGTTGTGAACCAGGGCCTAGTGACTTACAACTCTCAACCATTCCTGTGTGCGAGTAATGTTGTCAGGAATGGAGGGGACCTACAATTTTATGCCGAATCCGAACGGCTAGTTTGAGAAAGCACTTTTTCATGACAAGAATTACTCTTGAAGGATTTGTCAATTGCTCGCAAGAGGCAGTACCCGCGAAAATTAATTTTTTTTTTTTTTTAAATTAAGGTGGCACAGGCAGGGATTGAACCCAAGACCCCTTGCATGACAGTCCAACGCACTAACCATCATGCCACGGGCACTGGCAGAATTCTACTTTAATATGTGTAATTTTGAAGACCTTTTCAACTTATTACGTACGATCAATTGCGATCACATATTTTATAACTAAATATTGACGATATGTGTAACATGTTCTATTATTAAGTTATTATTAAGTTAAATTTTAACTCTTTTTGAATGTTTATCATTATTTCATTTTAAAAAACTCGAAATAACTGTGTTTTACGATGGTTCGATTCCCGCAATTAAATTCTATCAATTTTGTTATAAGTAAAGATACTGTTTTTAATAGTAGTTTTAGTCCTGGTCACGACGGTGTATCGTCATCCATTTTAAAGAAATGTGTTGCGTTATCCACATCCGTTATGTGTTCTTTTTAACACGTCTTGGAAGAGCTCCTTCATAATACCAGTATACAAAAAGGTCCTAAGAACGAAATAATGTACTACCTACAATCTACATATTGCTAAACTATCTGTGATACCTTAACTGTTTGTGTCAATCGTATATTTGATTTGATAACCAGCATGGTTTTGTTAACAAGCGTTCAACTGTTACTAATCCGTTTTACGTTTGTCCTTTTGTTTAGATGTTTTTGAAAAACGTGAACAAGTAGATTGTATCTTTACTGATTTCAGCAAGGCCTTTGGCAAATTGTGTCAAAAACATTACTTTTAAAACTATAGCAGCAAGGTTTGAACGACTATTTCTTAAACTGGATCTCTTCATATTTGCAAGATAGACGTTATATATAGTGTTCAAGTTCATTTGTTGTGAATTCTGGTATCCTCATAGTAGTCACATTGGTCCTATTCTATTTGTTTTATATATAAATGACTTGGTTTCGACCATGCAAAGTTTGTCTATCCTAATATATGCTGATAACATTAAAATTTAAAAAAGAAATAACTCTACAACTGACTGTCTTCTCTTGCAAGAAGACTTAATATTGTTCAAGGAATAGTGCAAAAATAATCATCTTGTTTTAAATGTTGGCAAATGTGTTGAAATGAGTTTTACACGCAAAAAAGTTCCAATCGTTTTTAGTTTCATGTTTGATTCTTGTCCTTTAAGAAGAGTATATGTATTTTCTGACTTCGTGTTGCCCTAGATTCTAATCTAACATTTGATGAGCATATTAACTTCATAGTTAAAAACGCAAATAGAGTTGGGTTTTATTAAGAGTTAGTTAATTTTTTAGTATGGTGTACCTCAAGGTTCATTCCTGTCAATATTGAGACACAAATTTAAAATTAAACTAAATGCTGAAAGGATAAAATCAATCTTTTTCACGAGAAAAAGAAAGCGATTATTTCTTATCAGTAAAGAACTAAGTTAATATTGCAATAAGAATGTTATACCCGCTTATAAATAGAAAATCGCATTTGAGTGCTGAAAACAAAATTGTTATACAAAAGGTTGTCTTTGAAGCAATGTTGTTGTATGGATGTTATTAGTGGGGTGTTGCCCAATCTCCCATATACAAAAAATAAACATTTTAGCAGAAAGATATATTTTTAATATAAAATCTCTGTGTGAACTAAGGGGTAGCAAACCAAATAATATTTTAAGAAAGAAATATAATATCTATCTATATTAAGAGATTTGGCCGTGATATCCGCGATCCATACGTTTTAAAATTGCTATTTGTTTCATTTGCGAGACCAGTTCAGGAATATGCTTATACAGTATTGTCACCTTACTACGCCCTACGCGTCACAAGACTCGAAGCTATTTAAAAATGATTTTTACGTTTTTGTCCACGATCCCTTCCGTGGTTTCATGATATTCAAACATTACCGCCTTATTCACAAAGACTTTCTCTTCAAGTATAAGACTCCAAAAACCATTGAATACTAATCTTAGCAGATCTTAGAGGTGTACATAGCCCCTTAATCAATTAAGTGATTAATTCACCATTAATTGTATTAATTCACCAAATGATAATATAAAAAGTATAAACTGCAAATTAAAATTTTTCAATAGTCTACCTTAAGTTTTAGTTTAAAGTATACATTATTTAAATAAGAATTGTTAACGCTAGTATTTAACAAATTATAATAATAAAATAAAATAAAAACTATTACTGAGTACCAATATATTTTAAAAGAAACTGCAAACATTATTTTTTAAGTTACAACCATCTCATCTAATTTGAATATTCTAATTTAACAAACATTTTTTTATTCTTGTCATAGGTTTTACTTTCCACACGGAATCAGTTCACCTACAATAGCAACAGAAAAAACTATTCGTTTGATCTTGGCTGCATTTGACACATTTCCAAATAATCAACTTGGAATTCATCAACTAGCAGGGTTGCTGAAAATTTGTGAACTTCCTTTTTATTGGCGAATGCCAATTTTAAAGTGTACTGAACGAAAGCAGACGGGGCTAGTAGAAAGACAAAAATTTGTAGAATTTTGGAAACAGTGAGTAAATATTTTTATAATTATAATCACTTTGAATAATTTTCAATTAAATAAATATTTCTTATGTATAATAATAAAACAATTGTGTCCTCTATATACTTTGAGAGTGTCAAGTTAGAAAAACTTTTAAAAACTTTTTAATTAATTACTCGTAAAAAGAATTAAATTAATGTCTTTAAAATTTGCATTATTTGGTTTTTAATTACGTTTTTTTTTAATCTATTTGACAAACAAACAATGAATGTTCTACTTCCAATAAAAAAATTTAATATAAATTATCAAACTAAATTCTTTACTCAGTCTAACCAGTTAGTATCGTATACTATCAAGGAAATATCAAATCGTCTTAATATTCAAAATTATTAAGTTGTTGGGTAACCTTACGTCCGGGTCACCTTACATTCTGGCTGGCGTCGGCGTATCTCGGCCACGACCACCTTGGCCCTCCCCCGGGTGACACCCTGGAGAGATTAACAGCTGAAGTGCAAAGGCTCAACATCGGCCTCATCATGGGAAGTGATGCTAACGCCCACCATACAGTGTGGGGTAGCACGGATATAAACGAGAGGGGTGAGTCTCTTTTTGAATATATTCTAAACACAAACCTACTCATGAGTAACGTTAGTTAAGAGCCAACCTTTATTACTAAAAATCGACAAGAAGTTTTAGATGTAACTCTTGTCTCCGACTTCATTAATAATAATATTTTGAATTGAAAGGTATCTAAAGATCACTCCTTTTCTGATCTTAGATACATCCAATTTAACTTTATAAATGAACCACCTTGCCAACCGATCTTTAGAAATCCAAAAAGAACAAATTAGCCAATTTGGAAGAGAACGTTAAATATTTTAGTAAAACCTGAACTCTTTAATACCCCCTCCAACACTGCAGATCTTGAAGACAAAGTCAATAATCTAACATTAGCCCTAAACATAGCTCTAGATACTGCATGTGCTCACAAGTAAGAGCTATAAAGAAACCACACTGGTGGAACTCAGGGCTAGATCCACTTCGAAAAGAATGCAGAAAACTCTTTAACAGAGCGAAAGCTTCTAGAGACGTATCTGACTGGGATTCATATAAAGAATCACTAAAGATATATGCAAAAGAACTGAGGAAAACCAAACGATCGTCCTGGAGAGACTTCTGTAGCAACGTGGAAGATTGCTCTAAAATATGTAGGTTGCGCTAAATCCTCTCCAAAAATCCAATTATGCCAAGCTGCTTGAGAAACGCCTCTAGCCTCTGGACCAATTCAAGCGAAGAATCGCTCAACTTTCTTCTAGACGTCCACTTTCCTGGTAGCTCTAATATTATTTATAACATTGTACCAAATAGTTGTGACAGTACATTATATCCCCCACAAGGTCTAGCCACTAGAGAAAAACTCAAATGGGCTATAAACCGCTTTAAGCCATATAAATCTGCAGGTCCGGATGGTATAAATCCAGCTGAACTGCAAAAAAAATGCAAGTTTTCTAATACCCATCATAGAAAACATCTTTAAGGGATGCCTTAAATTGGCATACATCCCGATGTCTTGGAGACAAGTTAAAGTCGTTTTTATTCCAAAAGCTGGAAAATCCAGCCACGTTAACCCTAAAGACCTAAGACCTATCAGCTTATCATCATTCCTTCTCAAAACTTCTGAACGTTTACTCGATATCCACTTAAGGGCAAGTATTGATAAGTCCCTCCTTTCAAAGGCTCAACACGCCTACAACAAAGGGAAATCATTTGAAACGGCTCTACACAGTATAGTACGTACAATCGAATAAACCCTCCATCATATCGCTTTCAATAAGCTCATCAGATGGGCAAATCGGTGTGAACTAGGCGTTAACCCACAAAAAACCGACCTTGTCCTCTTCACAAGGAAATACAAAGACCCACTCATTGACCCTCCCCTCATAAACGGTGTACCACTTAAATTCTCTGAACAAGCAAAATACTTGGGTCTCATTTTGGATAAGAAATTAAGTTGGAAACCTTATATTCAAGAGAGAATAAACAAGGCCCCAGTAGCCCTGTTCTCCTGTAAAAAGGCCATTGGTAATAAATGGGGCCTACAGCCCAGCATTACACACTGGCTATATATCTCGGTCATAGGGCCGATCTTTATTTATAGAGCAGCTGCGTTGTGGACGGTGCTAAATATAGCGACAAATTGCGATAAACTCAGTAAAATCCAACGAACAGCCTGTCTGTGTATGGGAGGAGCACTTCGCTCTACCCCCTCCTCCTCACTGGATGTTCTGTTCCATCTAATACCGCTGGACATTTTCAGCAAGCAAACAGCCACTAATTAGTGGTACCCGTGGCATGATGGTTAGTGCGTTGGACTGTCATGCTAGAGGTCTTGGGTTCGATCCCTGCCTATGCCATCTAAAGTCTTTTCACGGGTACTGCCTCTTGCGAGGAATTGACAAATTCTCCAAGAGTAACTATTGTCATGAAAAAGTCCTTTCTCAAAATTAGTCATTCGGAGTCGGCATATAAACTGTAGGTCCCCTCCATTCCTGACAACATTACTCGCACACAGGAAAGGTTGAGAGTTGTAAGTCACTAGGCCTTGGTTCTCAACGGACTGTCGCGCCACCCAATTTATTTTTTTTATTTAAACAGCCACTAATACAGCCATACGGCTTCAAGCCTCCTCTCTGTGGATCAATAATGGAATTGGCCACACCACTATTTTGAACTCGTTCAGAACTATAAACAGTAATATTGACTACACCTGACACCATACCCCATCCTTAGTTTAATAACTATAGCTCCAAATTGACTATACCTCCCAGGTCTTCTTGGGAGAATAGATGATTTTTGAATGATGATCCTATAAACTTTTATACAGACGAATCAAAAATGGAGGATGGGGTTGGTGGAGGCGTATACTCAGATAGACTAAACTTAAGTCTCTCCTTTCATCTACCCGATCATTGTAGCTTGTTCCAAGCTGAAATCCTGGCTATAAAAGAAGTCCTATCATGGCTTAGAGAAAACGTTATATCAACTAATTATATACGCATCTTCTGGGATAGCCAAGCTGCGTTAAAGACCCTAGACTCTGTCTACACGAACTCACTAATAGCCCTTGTCGATCATCTCTTAGGGTGATGACTACACAGTTCAACATTCACCATTTCTCTGTGCCGGGCCATAGAGACATTTCAAGAAATTGCAAAGCTGATGAACTTGCAAAAAGCGGAACAACTTTACCTCTGCTGGCTCACATTGCTAGCATAGGTAGCAATTTAGCTACATGTAAACTCATGCTAAAGCAAAATACCATAGAGAAAAAAAAACTTCAGGTGGAATAACACCACCACCTGTTTAACGACTAAACTAATTTTTCCTAATCTTAGCGCCAAGCGTTTAAAATAATTAATCTCTCTGAGCAGATTGCACATTGCACATTAGCTACGTTATTGGGCACTGCTTGGAAGGCATGCTATTCAACTTGGAGCCCCTGCAAATGACTTTTGTAGGAGTTGCATGGACGAGGAGGACTAGGAGGAGATAATCCCTCATCTTCTGTGCACATGTCCTGCCTTATCACAAAGAATCCACCTTGGAGACTACTACTTCAACGATACCAGCGTTCTAAAAAATTCTGACATTATTTGTCTCCTTTGCTTCATTCGGAGCTCCAATTGGTTCGACGAGTTAAGCTGATCAACTGATCCATGTGGTATCACAACGGACCATACTTTGGTCTAAGTGTGTTGGACTTCCCAACCAACAGCCACTTTAACCTAACCTAAGCTGGGTAACAAGTTGAATAAATTACTGCATCTGTTCTTGATGGCATGAAATAAACTAGTTTTTGGGTAACATTTGGGCTTATTTTAACAAATTTCTGTTCGATGATATTCTTCAGTTTTGTTTTCGTCTTAATGTCATGTTTTCTTATTTACCGCCCCAGATGTTGCCATCAATGCTCCCTACCATTTAAATCCGGTGATTTTAATCTAATTTTAAGCATTCTACGAACATCATACAAAAACCATTCTTTGACAATACCCGAATTATGCTTGTTAAGTTTACCCAAACGATTATTGAGACCATTTCTTACGGTGGCAGAGTTATAAGGTGCGTTCTGTAAGATACAGCGGATGGTTTTGATGCCAAAGAAAGGGCAAAGGCAAGTATTAGACCTAACTCGGTATTCCTTGAGACTCGATTAATAGGTTTTTATTCAATTGTAAAATAAATTAGTTTTAATGGAGGAAGAAATGACATGACACCAAATTGGACGAACAATTGGGGTCAGATTGAACTTTCTAATAATCTTGTAAACTTTTTACTTTTAAAAATAGTTTGAAATCATCTGCATACATCAGACAATTACAGTAATGAATCACTTAAAGAACATCATCAATAAAAACAATGAAAATTAGAAAAGAAAGAGGTTTCCTTGGGGAACACCTGACGTGCATAAAATTTCTTTAGAGCAAACGTTATTTATCTTAACTTGTTGAGTTCTAACAGTGAGATATGAAAATTCACTAAACTGTTAAACAACTTGGGAATTGCATAGAGTTTACAAATATATCTATAATTTTCAAGGTACGAAGTCTTCCGCTCATTTAAGAAGTGACCTTCCGGGATCGATTTATTGAAGATAGTGTAGTGAGTAACGGAAAATAAATCGAATTATAATAGTTTTTTAGATTTAAGGCATTTTGGCCATCTTGGTTTGATTTTAGTGAGTTCATAGCAGACATAATTTCTTTACTACTTTATTGTATTGAACCAAGATCAATCTTAATTATCTACTGAACTACTGTTAAACGAAAAGAAGAGTAGACTTATTGGAAAAAGTCAGCAAACAATTTGACTGTGGCATTAGTGTCCGAGGATTCTATCCCTCTAAAGAACATAGAATAAGGGATTTGAACAGACTTTCTTTCTAATTAATAAACGATCAAAAAATGTTTGCAATTGCTTTTACTCTCGATGTTTAAGGTGTGTGCTCTGAATAGAAATTTACTGGGAATAACAAAACCCATACGAAGTTTAGTAAAATTTAAGTTGTCAGTTTGAGTTTTTGGTTTCTTGTATTTATTATAGGCATGGCGTTTTAGTTTTTTGGATTACGGAGGTGTTTATTACTCCACGAACTTTTTTTTACGCATAATTGGAACAAACTTATCAAAACCCATTAAAAAATTTTTAATGAAGCGACTATACATATTTTGCGAATCTAAAAACAATAATTCATAAGACCAGTTTATAAACATAAAACGAAATTATTCAGTTCTACTAAATTCGTTTTCAGATAATTATAGGACTTAAGGGTATGTCTCCCGCAGAAGCGAACTCAGAACTCAAGAAAATGTATTTGAATATATTAGTGAAAGAACGTTGCTCTCTTCATTATCAAATTCTAAATTTGAATTTCCAATAACTCTTTAATTGTCTCTTGATCTTTTTTTGTCTCTCAGAGCTAGGGATATATTTCCGCACAAGCAGCCAATCAAAGAAATAAGAAATAAATATAGAAATAGAACAACGTTGCATGATAAACCGTTTTTTTTTTGTATGGCTAGTTAGGTAGATTTGTTGTTGTCTTTTGCATATGGTTCGAATTTTATAAAGCAAGTGGGTATTTTGCTATCGAAGGAGATGTTTTTTTCTTGAATTTCTTTTTTTGGTCGATATTTTCTAATTATTGAAAATACCTATTTTATTTTAATATTTTTTACCTTCCCATTGGAAGTTATTGTAATGGGCCCGATTTGTCAAATTGAAAACTTTGAAATTTCTCGAGGTTTCAAGGTCCCTAGAGTCGAAATAAAAGGTTTTTAGAAACATGCTTGTGCGTGCGTGTGTACGTACGTTCGTACGTCCGTACTTTCGCGACGTTTTTTCGTCGTCCATAGCTCAAGAACAAGAAGAGATATCGACTTCAAATAAATTTTGTTATACAGATAATAAGGCAGAAAGATGCAGAAAGGGCTCTTAAGAAAATTGTGTAGGTGGTTTTTTTACCATAGCAGTTTGAAAAAAAGGTGAAAATTTTGGTTAACCCTAAATATCTTACGAACCAAAAACGCTAGAGACTTGAATTAAATTTTATATAATATATTGTAACGTGATATCAACCAAGTATATTTTTTGAAAAAAATCCATTTAACGGTTTTTTTTATAAATCAAAAAAACTGAAAAAAAAATTTTTCACCTCCCAAGTTTTACGACTAAAATATGATTTCATCTCCAAAACAATTTTGTGCAACGAAGTATAATGTTTTTGACATCTGATAAAATTTTGAAAAAAATCGTACAAAAAATTTAAAACCTTAAAAAAACTTAACAAAAGTTGGTAAAAATTGATTTTTGACTCAAATAGCTTTTCAAAAAGTAAAAATATTGGCTTCAAACTTATTTTATTTTACAGAAAATATTGTTTTCGATATTCAGTAATTTTTATGTAAAAACAGTCCGGCAGAAAATCGCTGAACAAAAAGCGGATTTTCTGTCAACTTTTCTAGGACCCATTCACTGAAAATTCGACGTTGTGGCAGATCGTTCGGCTTCAGTTCTTGCACGAGCTGTATTTTATACGGTTTTACACCAAGATCTTTGCGTAAAATCTCCCATGTGGTCGAATAACACAAACCCAATTGCTGCGAACGGCGACGAATCGACATTTCGCGGTCTTCAGCAACACTATCAGAAACAGACGCAATATTCTCTTCTGTACGCATTCATGTGGTTGGTTTAATGTCCAATAAAGTAAACTGAGTGCGAAACTTGGTCACAATCGCATTAATTGTTTGCTCACTTGGTCGATTATGTAGACCATAAATCGGACGTAAAGCGCGAAACACATTTCGAACCGAACACTGATTTTGGTAATAAAATTCAATGATTTGCAAGCGTTGCTCGTTAGTAAGTCTATTCATGATGAAATGTCAAAGCATACTGAGCATCTTTCTCTTTGACACCATGTCTGAAATCCCGCGTGATCTGTCAAATACTAATGCATGAAAATCCTAACCTCAAAAAAATCACCCTTTACATACACTACAATGTGCAACCACAAAACTTGCCGAAAGTTGAACCAAAAATCAAATTCTGTTTATACGATTGACTACGTTACACCCAAATCACGAGCCCATGACCTTACATCATACCACATACTAGAAATAAAAAAATATTTCTTTTTTTTATATTTTCTGTTATTGTACACCGCAAGCAAAACAAAGAATACAAAAATACAAAAAGTAATTTATTAAGTCCTTTTTAAGTCTTGTTGTGTTTTGATTTTCTTTAATAAAGCGTGGAAGGGAGTTCCAGAGGCGAACTGAATTTACAAAAAATTGACGCTCAGAAGTTAAGCATGTATAGCGAGGGTGAACTAGTTGACGAGTCCTGTTAGAGGTGGGGAAACATATTTTGTCAAAACAATATTGTGGTTGTTGTGTGTGCAATATATCGGAGAGGAGGATTAAACAACGAAGTTTTACATAATTTTCCAAGGGCATATTTAATAACAGGGAAGAATAATTAGATATTCTGTCATACCTACGTAAACCAAAAGCATAGCGAACGTGGCATTCTTGGGAACTGGAAACTTCATTGTGTGCGTTTACAAAGAAATTTCTTGTTTAAAAATGCAAAATAGACCTCTTTTATAAAAATTTAATTAAATAAACAGTAGACGCAAGAACTTTCTACTTTTTTAAATAGAATAAACAAAATGCCAAAAAAAAATAAAAAAAATATTTTGGAATTCTATAAGCTCCCAATCCCTCTCAATTGCACCACAAATGTTGTTATATTGAAATGCATTTTTAATTATGTTGCGACAAATATTTTTTTTTTCATAATCGATAGTAAGAGTAATATATATGGTCCTTTTTTTTTTTTAAAAAAAATTAAAACTAAAAAAAAAAAAATCAGCTCGCCCCATGAATTCGCAAAAAATATTGGAAAAAAAAGAATGCATTTTGGATTTTTTGTCTAAAAAAGTTACTATAACTATTAAAAAAAAAAAAAATTCAAAAGCAAATATCTGAACATATATTTAGAATTTGAAAAAAAGTTAAATTAACTTAGATAGCTGTTATACTTTGGAAGTTTTATCAAATATTGCACCTATGCCACAATGCAAATTTGCCCTATTTTTCATAGTTTTCTACAATTTTTCTTGGAATAAATAAATAAATAAAAAAAAAAAAATCGATGCTATTTATAAAAATTTATTGTTTCTTGGAAAAAAATATAAAAAAAATAAAAAATTATATTTTACACACTGCCCCATTGATTTTCGCAAGTAACTACCTGAATTTAATGATTTTTTAGTGATTCTAGTACTGTTAAGGAACAAACAATTTTTTAAAATTTTTTATTCCTTTATACATATTTAGACCAATATATTTTCAATCAAAACCTGTTTATTTCGTTTAAATATTTAAAAAAATGTGAACGCTGCAAAGCTAAGCGCAAAGCACCAATCAAATTTTTTGCATGCGACATGCCCTTAAGTTGATGCTGTGTGTGTTGGAGACGATTTAAACACTTGAATATAAAAGGGGTGTTTTTTTGTTTCCGAGTGGATTATTTGAGCACTCAATACATATCGGGTTCATTTAATAGAACAATGATCCCTTTGTTAGATTTGTATGGCTTTTTGTTTTTATTATTTCTTGGTGCCATAACTTATAAAGGGTTTCCCAAAATTAACGCAAGATTTGAATTTGCCGCTATTTGTGCAGTGAAGTGTTGGCAACCCTGAAAAAAAGCAATTTAACAGCTAACAGTATAGGGTTATTAAAAATGGAGCGTTACACGATAGAACAATGTGTCTTCATTATTAAAGAATATTTCAAAAATAGTTAAAGCTTGGCGGCTGCAGTTCGAAAATTTCATACAAAATATGGTCGGAATAGTGTTTTAACTTCGTCAACTGTGAAGAGATTAATTGAAAAATTCATAGAGACTGGATCCGTTGGAGACGCCAAACACACTGGTCGTCCAAAAACAAGCCGTTTAAATGTGAATGTCGAAGCAGTGCGTGAGAGTCTTGCTGACAATCCAGGAACCTCAATTCGGCGTCGTGGACAAGAATTGCAAATTTCAGGAACCTCTCTACAGCGTATACTCACCAAAAGATCTATGTCTTCATGCTTACAAAATTCAATTAACACAACAATTGAAGCCTAATGACCATGGACAGATAAGAGAGTTCGTTGAATGGATTATTGAACATCAACAACTGGACCCTGATTTTTCGAGCAAAATCATCCTAAGCGATAAAGCACATTTTCATCTTGATGACTTTGTCAATCGCCAAAATTGCCGCATTTGGGGTTCGGAGAACCCACATGTGTATGTCGACTTCTTCTTATGGGGTTATTTGAAATCACAAGTCTATGTCAACAAGCCCACAACAACCCGTGCATTAAAGGAGGAGATTCAACGCTGCATCAACGAAATTCAGCCACATTTATGCAGAATGGTCATGGAAAATTTCAACAAAAGAGTGCGCATGTGCATGCAAAGCCGTGGAGGCCATTTGTCCGATGTGTTATTTCATACATAACCCTATCCTAAGTACTTTACGAGTCAATAAAAATATAACTATCAAAAGACTAAAAACGGCGTTTTCTATTTAATTCAAATCTTGCGTTAATTTTGGGAAACCCTTTATATAGATATCCCTCGTAGGAAAAAAGATGGGGATTGGTACAAGAAGAATCGAAAGAGTGTCCAGTGGAAAAGTTAAAAAAAAATAAGAAGTGAAGAAATATCGGAAAGAAAAAAAGAACTTTTAATTTTTTTATTTTTATCTACTATTTTGATTTAAGTAAAGAAGAGTAGGAATCAAGTTCTCAATTTTTTTTATCTAATTAATTTTTTTTAAATCTGAATTCGAGTTGAATTGACGTAAGTGAAAAGTAGTGATTTTAAAGGCTTATCGAAAAAAATATTCAAGTGCAATAAAATTCAGTGGTGGCGAATGTGCTACCCCTGGTTCTCTACGTGCTGCCGGCAGATAGACGAGGGACTAAGGAAACAGTGACTAATAACATTTTTTTTGTTGATAAAGAAGGATAAAGTTTTTTTTATATATTTTTAATTGTTTTTAAGATAAGAAAAGTGGGAAAACTCGGTTGAGTTCTTTTTTTGTTTAATAAATTTGAAATTGATCAATACAATTGTAATTTGAATTGGTATTGGAATAAAAAAAAATGGTGTACTAATTTAATTGCTAGGAGTGTTTCTAAACGGACGAATTTGTGACTGGTTGAGTCAATTGAGGGGCTATTTCCGCTACATTCGGCCATGGAATTAGCGAAGAAAGTATCTTCATGATACATGGACGGGCTGGTCAGACTTTCGTCAATAACATTAGACGAACGTTTTTAATTCAGTGTGACGATATTTGGGGGGGGGGGGGGTTAAGAAAGAGGTGCTTTAGGAAGAATAAATTTACATTTTTAGATTTTTTTATTTTAATTTTAGTTAGGTTTTAGTTTTCTTTTATTTTTTACTTAATTTTTTTTATTACTTCTTTTTATTAATTTTTATTATTATTATTATTTTTTTTGGTAAAGTTTTTTTTTATTATTATTTTATTAGGTTAGTCATATTAGTTTCTTATTTTTTTTTTTTTGAAACGTAATTTCGAATCACCGATTTCGAGTTTCTCTTAGATATCGTCAAAGTTCACTATTTTGTGTAATTTTATATCTTTTATTTACCTTAGGCATGAATAAAATAAATGCTTAGTCGTTTGTTTTGTTTTTGATCAAAAACTGAAAACTAGATGATATTATGTCTTCTAGTTCTTGAGAAAATTGAAAAGAACCAAAAAAAAATATTTTAATTTAATTAATTTTGTTTTGCTTGTGTGGTCTTATTTTGATAGTTACAACTGAAGGATGTGTAATGGAGACAGTAGGCAACCCCCCCGCTTGGGAACACAGTAGGATTTGGGGTGGGTGCAAGTTGGAGTGGGCGCATGGTAGCGGGGGTGCAAGGTGCGGTGGGTGCAAGATGTAATGCATGCAAAATTTCTATTGTTCATATTGAATCATATGCACTAGACGTGCAGGTTTTGTATTATGCTCCGTACTTGTGTATGTGAGTTCTCATCAACAAAAAAATGCCTCCGAAAAAAGAGAGCAGGTAGGTTGCTGTGCTACTTACTACTTTAAATGGTCAATGGGGAAACTAACATGGGAGTTATTTAAAAAAAAAACTTATTTATACGGAGCATATGGGTTAGAGCGTGCAGGTTTTCTTATTGTAAACAGTATCTGTGTAAGAGTTAAGTGCCTGCTTACAAGAGATGAAATTTTTAATAGAATGGAAAGGGAGCATTGAGTGTAAAAATTAAAGAGGGATGATTCTATCTAGGGTCGAATCGTTCTTGGGCAGGCAGTTTTATTTTCCAGAATTTAATGACTTTTCATCGGCTACTTTTAATGTAGTATATCTATTCTGCTGTAGAATGCAGATTGTTTCAATTGTCCTTTTCATTTTGTTGGTTGACTAGGATTAAATAAATAGCTATCAGTTTTTAATAGAAGTGACGTTTTTTGTAAAGAGACAAGACTGGAATGTGACTGACTCATCAGATTTTAGACAAGCTTGAGTTACATGGAATTGAAATAAGTAACTGAAGAAGCCAAAATTATGGCAATGGTTCGAATATGAAAGAAAAGGCGGGTGCTCAGAATCGAATTTGAACCCTGAAACCAAGAGCATTTGTCGTTCCATGATGATACTGCTCTGTGCTCATTATATGCAGTTAAATTTTTCGGTACTATTCAATGTATGTAGAGCTTAGTCTTACTTTGAAACCCTTTATAGAAATAGGAAATCTAGAGGCAGAAAACATTGCAGTATTTTTAGAAAATATAATGTTTGTCTTTTATATGTATTTGCTGAATAAAACTAATAAATGTTTGCAAAGTCCGTCCGTAGGTATGTTCAACTAACCGAGCGTATTGCTAGTTCCCTAGAAATACCAAATATGTTACTTGAAACGTCATCATTGCGGTCTTAACGGAGACCCGACACTAAGATTTAAAGTAGATTTTTTTTCAAAATACTTGATCAAGCTATTCAACCAATTACCGAAAGGTTTGAACAGCTTGATACGTATAGTTTCAATTTTTCATTTTTAAGTAACATAAGCGAATGTTTAAAAAATACAAATTTACGTAGTTGTACAGGGTTCAAGTTTGACTGAGACCGGCTCTGGATATGTGGAGTATAGTACTTCAGTACATGGTTTCCTACAAATCATATACTTTTGATAACAATCTTTCTGTAATAAAAAACATATGAAAAGATCTTGTAGCCAAGATACATGTTCAGCTGAGAAAGCCGGGGTGAGAGAAAATTCTTGGGTATATGTTTTTTTTTTATTTCTTCAAAACTTAAGAATGTGTAACAGTTTTATACCCCTTTTTGTCTATTACTTCATATAAATTATTCCCAATTATTTTCCAAAAGGTAAGTTGCTTGGATGCGTCACTCAAAGTAGTTTCTTATCCGTGCTGTTATGATACCACTCTACTTCGTAAGTTATATATTTTTTTCATAAGACTCGTTGTGTTCGCTCTAGGGCTGACTTCAGATGGGTGTGTTATGTATTTATTCTAGCAACTTTCGCGATACCATCTACTCATAGTGGTTTAGTCCACCTAGTTCACCCAAGACTTTATAATCATTCCCGTATTCAAGACCAAATTGGGCTTCGTGTGGGGAAATGCCGATAACGGAATGGATCGTGAAACGTAAGGCAATTTTAAAATGACGATATGTTCAATTTCCAGTTAGTATGTTTCTGGTCTATATACATAAGCACAAATTGCCGCCAGTATTGAGCGTTTCATTTGGGTTTGCTTGTGGTAATGAGAAATATTGCGTAGTTCTATAATGCGTTATGCTGAAGATTTTTATCATTTTGTCAAAGTCGAGTCCGAGAAATTGACTTCCATTATCTAAAAGAATGCTTTCAGGGACTCCGTTTTCGTCTTTTTGACACAAAACACACACTAGACCTGATACTTCGCATAAAATATTAAATTCTTTCGAAAAGTTTATCGTCAAGTCTGCTCAAGTAGGTATTCTTTTTCCAATAATTTCTTAATCTCGAATTTCTTTGAGATGACAAGTAAGTCGTGAGTAGTTTATTTACTATTCCGGTAGGCGGAAAAATCTCGGAAATAATGTGGGGAGCAATTTGGAAAATTCTTCAAAAACGTACACCTGGATACAGTGGCTTTGTATAACTTATATTCTAATAAAAGAGCGATGGCAACGGATTAAGAGATTTGGAAAAAACAAGGTAACCATATGACTATTAACAATTAAGTAATTTATAAAAGTGAAATGTTAAACTCACCGGAAGTGTGGTAGGAATCAAATTGGTAAGTATAAAACAAAAATTAATTGTAAATTTAAGTGTAGATGGAATAGTGAAATAAGTGTAAGTGTTGCCGTAGCATAATAATAATTCATTTAGTTTAACATACCTTCTCAACGCTTAACACTTATAAAAACACTATTTAATTCAAATTTTATTGATTCAAGTTTTATAAAATTAATTCCAAGGTTTATAAAACGTTCTTTTTTTCTACCAAAAGGGCACATTTTTAGTGAACGGATCAGCTAACATATTTTCTGTTGATAAGTATTTCATATTCACTGAACCATAAGCTATAGTTTCTCGAATATAATAGTGTCTTATGTGAAGGTGTTTTGTTTGCAAGCGTCTTCCTTTAAAGCTGGCTATATATTGTGCACTTTGACTATCGATGAATTAGGTAATTGGTTCATTTGCACAATGTAATTTCAGTTCGACAAGTAGAAGTTTGAAGTAGTTGGTTTACTCGGCTTCTGTGCTGGATAAAGTAACAATGTGCTGTTTACGATTCCCATTCAATTGGTGCACCGGCAAGTACAAACATAACACCAGATTGCGACTTTCTATCATTTCCGTCTTCAGCATAGCTTGAGTCGGAATAGGCTATGATTGGCTTTCCAAATCAGCAATAAAATAATTTCTTATATATGTATGTATGTTTTATGTGACCAATTTTTTATTGAATATGTGTAGATTTATGTTTAGTTACGCAGGCTGTTTCGGTCAATCGATCTCAAATGCAAATAAAAAACTTTATTTCATCTTCTTTCCAACGTTTCGTCGCTACTCACGACTTCTCCAGGGGTTTTTTATTATGATCTTTATTTATTTAACATTATAAAAAAATTTGTTTTGTATTTATTATTTTGTACAATTTGTCTAAATTAAAAAAAAGGAAACTTACATGTTGTTTATTTGTTGTTGTGTTTTTCATTGTTTTGTTTTAAAATTAAAGAACAAATTTTTAAACTATTTAATAAATTAACATTAAACACAAGAGACTAAAAAATTAAAAAGACAAACATAAATTATCACAGTGTATTTCATTACTTATTTTATTGCTAATGCGTAACTACAATGGGTGTTCTCTCGATCTTCTTGAGTGTTCATCGTTCTTCTTATTTTTTGTTGTATGCGCAAGCTTTCAAGAGTATACCTCGTCGTCATTCTCTTCTCTTTGTCGAGTACTCTTACATCATCGAAATTTGGTATGTGGCTGCTTTCAATTATATGTTGTGATGTGATAGCCCTGTTGATGGTTTCTTCTTTTTTATGTCCGCTTTGTGCTCCGTCATTCTTATACCCAGTTGTCTTTTTGTTGTTCCGATGTAAGTCAAATTGCACTTCTCCCTTTCAACCCCCCCACATCAAACCTCATAGACAACGTTGTGTTGTTGGTTCTTTTCAATCGGAGCTTTGGTGGTCGTGAAAATGTTCCTGAGTGTAGCATTTGACTTATATGCGTATGATGCGCTTTCTTGTTTAATGATTGAATGTAAGCTTCTACCGTCTGTTAACTTTGGAATATAGCGTATGCTGAAGTACCTGATTATGCTGTTGTTGTTATTAGTTGTTGTTGTTTTATTTATCGGGTTTGTTGTTTGATTTATTTTCTTTTGGATTAGGTTGTTTATTATAAAATTTGGATAGTTATTCATTTTGAGAATGGTTTTGATTTTGTTTATGTTGTCATCTTTGAATTGAACGTAGCATATATCAAGTATTTTGTTTATGAAATTTGTTGCTGTGTTAATTTTTTGTGAATTAGGTTGTGTTGATAAGTAATTTATCATCCTTCCTGACGATGTAGGTTTTGAATAAAAATTAAATATGATTCTATTGTTATTTCGGTGCATTTTAACGTCTAAGTAGGGTAGGCTATTGTTTTGTTCCATTTCTATTGTAAATTGTATTTTTGTGTGATAGTTGTTGAGTGTATTTAGTATTGTTTCTTTATCTCTTTCTTTTATTATGGCAAATATATCGTCTACATACTTTGAAATGTGTCTAATATTTATGTTTTTTTCTTTTAATTTTTGTTTTGCATTATTATTTTTATGACAAGGTAGGTGGGTATGTTGGTGAATAATGAGATGACATCAAATGAAACGAGTTTATCGTGTAACCTCCCTGTTCAAACACTGAACATTTTGTAGCTGAACACACCCTGGAGAAACCCAATAAACCACCAGATGGCAGAAGTCTTTTTGAGGGGGATTCAAATTTGGTCGTTGGCGAGACAAAACGTGTTTGAGTGAATTTAATAAATGTATAGAAACGAAATCTTTATCTTTGTTTTTTAATTTAAAGTATCTTTTAAAGCTCAGAAGTGGGATATACTCCACAAGTAATAATGTTAAATAAACTTAAAATCGGTGAGCTCCGTCAGATGTGCCAGGAATTAAATTTATCGACCAGTGGCACCAAGGCCAGACTGGCGGACAGAATAACTCAGCACCGAGAAAAGGCAAACAATTCTCAGGTGCAAGATCTTTCAAGTAAGGTAATCGCACTCGAGCAGGCAATTGCTAACCTTACTGCAAAGGAAAAGGAAGCATCGTCACCGACTGAAATGTTCCAGTCAATTGACGAACAATCACCGCAGTTTACATCGTCTCCAAAGACGACTACAGCGATACCGGGTCAACGAGGCGACAACGTTGTGCCGCTTTTCACAACAGCGCCGTCTGACTATCTTGTTGCAACAACTGCGCCGGTGATGTGTTCAATGACGCCTCGAGATTCTGCATCTACTGTTGCATTCTCATCTGCGACCCGTCCAACAGTAAGTATGCTTCCACCTAGTACATGCTTTTACAAAGCACAGCAAACTGTTCACCATTCTCACCCTTTTCATGTGCAACAAAATGCTGCATCGAGGGAACACCGTAATGTTCCATACTACAATGCACCGACGGAACATAATAATATTCCATTAAGTGCTGCACCGAAGGAGCACCGTAATGTTCCATATTTTGCTACACCAAAGGAACAAAATTATATTCCATACCATGCTGCACCGAGGGAACGTAGCAACATTCCATATGCTGCACCAAGGGAACACCGTACTGTTTCAAATTATGTAGCACCGAGGGAATACGAATACGAACCATGTAACGATACACCGAGGGAACATATTAATGTACCCTATACTGCAGTACCTATGGAATATCCAAACGCCCAACGATACGAACCACCAAGACCATCCTCGTACTACTCGTCTCATGTCGCAACACCGATACCGAACATTCGCGATGTGATAGATGTTCTACCAGATTTTAGCCCACTGGACCGAACTTCGCTTAGCTCCGATCAGTTTGTGAAGCGCACAAACATGCTTATGGAAGCATATCAGTGGCCTGAGAATATATTACTTTTAGCACTTCCTGCGAAAATGAAGGGGGCTGCTAAGCTCTGGTTTGACGGCTTGCAAATGATTTTTCAGAGTTGGAGTCATTTTGCTCAACAGCTACAGCAAGACTTTCCGAGTGATTCAAATGATGCCGACATACATCGTGATATGGCGAACTCGTTCCGAAAACCAAACCAAAGTCCTGAGCATTTTTACTATGAAATGGTAGGGATTGGACGCAAATACGGTTTAAGAGACAACTCGATCATAACCTACATCATCAGAGGGTTAAGGGACACCAAGATGCAACATGCTCTATCCGGACATCACTTTACTTCATTGTTGGACTTACTGAGGTCAGTAAGAGCGTACGATTTTACAGGTTCGACTCCAATCGTACGAGTCGAGCATCCGATACGGAAAGTAGCTTCCGAAATGTCACCCGACAACAACATACGTACAACAAAGTTAAGTCTGCGATGCTACAACTGCAATGAACCCGGTCATCGTTCCGTTGAATGCACCAAACCTCAAAAGAGAGACCGTTGCACCAAGTGTCATCGCCCTGGACATACAGCCGCAGTTTGTGACCAGTTAAGGAAAGACAATGTCAACAAAATTCAAGTCGTGCACCAAGATTTTGCTCCGGAGATTATCACCAAGAAGATTGTTCTCAACAACAGTCATGAGATGAAGGCACTCGTGGACCCTGGCAGCGTCTGTTCACTCATCACCAGGTCAAGAGCCGAAGAGGTTTCCAGTATCCAACCCAGTGCCGATATAATCTTGAAGGGATTCGCTGGAGGTGAGTTTATCTGTAAACATAAAATTAATTGTAAAATGATTCTGGATACGCTCGAGTTTGATGCGGAGTTACATGTGGTAGATGATGATTTACTTGAGCAGGATGTTCTTCTTGGCACCGACATCCTCTGCCAAAATAACAACAAAATTGTTATCGAGAAAGGCATATGCCGAATTGAACGTTCTGAATCAAATGTCTGTTCCGAGCTAAACGAACTTCAATACGAAAAGCTGAATAATATTTTGACAGATTTCTCAAAGTGTTTTGCTAATTCGATTGCTGAGTTAGGAAGATGTAATTTCATGAAAATGAAAATCGAATTAACATCAGACGTTCCTTTCCAGCTACGACCATATCGAATTCCGTTTGCAAAAAGAGAAATTGTCACCGAAATCATTGCGGAGCTACTGAGATGTAAGATTATTCGCCCTAGTGATTCTCCTTATCTGTCGCCGGTAGTTTTGGTCCCTAAAAAGAATGGAGAGGATCGACTATGCGTGGATTTTCGCAAACTAAATTCGATGACAGTCAAACATAGCTTCCCGATGCCGGTAGTTGAGGAAATATTATCTCGACTTGCAGATAGTAAATATTTCACCACCATCGATTTGCTTTCCGGATATCATCAGATAGAAATCGAAGAAAGCAGTAAGAAGTATACGGCATTTAGCACATTTGACGCAATTTATGAATATAATTGCATGCCATATGGTGTTGTAGATGGACCGTCTGTTTTTCAAAACATGGTTAATAAGATTCTATGCAAAATGAAACCGAATGAAGCAATGGGATACATCGATGACATCATAGTTCCTAGCAACTCGATCGAGGAAGGACTTCAAAGGCTAGAAAAGTTATTAGGAATCATTCGTGATAGTGGGCTTACAATTCGAATGGATAAGTGCAAGTTTTTGGCAACTGAAATCGTCTTCTTAGGGCACCGAGTTTCAGAAAATTGTATTCGGCCTGGACAGGAAAAATTGTCTTCGATAGTTTATTTCCGGAAGCCCGAAAATATTCATGAAGTGCGAAGATTCCTTGGTCTAACTGGGTATTTTCGAAAGTTCGTCCAGGACTATGCCACTATATCTCGCCCACTGACACAGCTTCTTTGTAAGACCGTTGATTTCAAGTGGGAAATAGAACAGAACAACGCATTCGAGAAGTTAAAAACTATTCTTAGTTCTGACGTGGTGCTCGACATTTATAATCCGAAACGCATTCATGAAGTACATACTGATGCTAGTAGCATAGGGCTAGCAGGGATTCTTCTGCAATCAACTGATGGAAAGGCTTTCCGACCTGTGTTTTATTATAGTCGACATTGCACAAATTCTGAACAGAAGTTTCACAGCCATGAATTGGAGGTGCTGGCAATAGTTGAGACACTTGAGCGATTTCGGATTTACCTGCTTGGAAAACCATTTAAAGTGGTTACGGATTGTGCTGCTGTTACAACAACAAAACAAAATAAGGAGCTGGTAACGCGCATTGCTCGTTGGTGGCTCAAATTACAGGAATTTGACTTCCAACTAGAGCACCGAAGCGCTGACCGAATGCGACACGTTGACGCACTCAGCCGTGCTCCAATCAACGAAGCGAAGGAACCCGAAATTGTTCGAAGCAGCATAATGAAAATCGAACTTAATAATAATGACTTCATAAACACAATGCAAATGAATGACCCGAAGATAACAGATATTGTCAACATCCTTAAAAATAGATCACCACCTGATCGCCTAGAGCAGTTATTGAAGGATTACGTTGTTGTGAGGAATCGATTATATAGACGAGTAGGAGACCAGAACAAGTTGGTGATTCCAAAGGCCATTCGTTGGCGTATAGTGATGTACGCACATGATGACAATGGACACTTTGGATTGGAAAAGACGATGCAACGAATCCAAAAATATTTTTGGTTCTCTAAGATGAGGAAATATGTGAAGGAGTATCTGGCCGCCTGCATTAATTGTCAGTATAACAAATGTACCGGTGGAAGAACTCCAGGTGAACTTTATCTTTGGGATACTGACCCGATTCCTTTCCGTACCCTTCACATCGATCATCTTGGACCGTTTATTCAAAGTCGTCGGGGAAACCAATACATTGTGGCCATTTCAGACGCTTTTACAAAATATCTCATCGTGAAGCCTGTTCGCACGACAAAGACGCAACCAGTGATAAGGATATTGAACGAGTTACGATCCTATTTTGGAACTCCACTGAAAATCATCTCAGATCGAGGTACGAGCTTCACATCGAGAACCTTTGAACAGTACTGCAAGTCGCATGGAATACAACATGTTAAGAACGCTGTACGGACTCCGAGAGCAAATGGCCAGGTGGAGCGCGCAAATAGGACTATATTGTCATTTCTTCGGACAGTAGTAGAAGTAGATCAAGATTGGGATTTGGAAATGGAAAACCTTCAGTGGACTATCAATACTCAAATCAACTCAACAACCGGGTTCACACCCAACCAACTGTTATTTGATTTCGAGCTGAGGGACTCCCAACAGAACGTCCTTATTGACGCTATCAGTGATGATTGTCCAGCATCGGAGGAAACGTCAATACAAATAAAACGACAACATGCTGTGGAAAATATCGAAAAATGTGAAGATGCCTGGAAGATACGTTATGATAGCAAACATTCCAAGCCCCACAAATTTAATGAAGATGACATCGTACTTATAGAAAACGAAGCCCCATCAACTGGTGTGTCAAGGAAACTTGAACCTAAATACAAGGGCCCATACATTGTCGCACGCGTATTGGACCATGACAGGTACGTCATCCAGGATATTCCTGGTATGCAGAGATCGACGAAACCTTTTAGTTCGGTATTCACCGCGGAGAAAATGAGACCATTCTGTTTGACTGCGCCGCACCTAGATGGAATTGATGTCGATGACAGCGAGTCGGATGATGACACCGAGGACGGTGAAGAGTCAGGAAAGGCCGAACTGTAACCTCCCTGTTCAAACACTGAACATTTTGTAGCTGAACACACCCTGGAGAAACCCAATAAACCACCAGATGGCAGAAGTCTTTTTGAGGGGGATTCAAATTTGGTCGTTGGCGAGACAAAACGTGTTTGAGTGAATTTAATAAATGTATAGAAACGAAATCTTTATCTTTGTTTTTTAATTTAAAGTATCTTTTAAAATCGTCTTCTTCTAAAATTATGTCCTGTAATTTTTGTTTAAGTTCGTAGCAATTTTTGACGTTGTATTTGTCGGAAATAATGTTTTTCAAAATATCACCCATATATTTTGACATTTGGTAACACGGTACATTTGAAGAGGATTGGTCTAAGTGGCAGATTGGTTTTATGGATTTTTGGTAGTCCATATAATCTTGGTGCTATTGCTGCAGATGAATATAATTTGTTTTTTTGCCATTGGTCTATGTGATTACTTTTAAAAAGATCGTTTACGATTTCACTATTAATTTTTTGTAGTTTTTGAGTTGGATCTGTTCTTATTGTTTTGTAAGTGTTTCTGTCTTCTAAAAGTTCATTTATTTTATTATTATAATCTTCCTTGTACATTATTACGGTTTTACTTCCTTTGTCAGCTTTTGTTATTATTATTTTATTTGTATGTGCGTGTAGAAATTTTTTTGTTTTTTGGTATACTTTTAGAATGAATGAATATGTTTCTCTTATAATCGATGACTTTATGTGCTATTGTTTACCTGGCTATTTCTTTTTCTCTTTCATTTTCTATTGTTTTAATACTTTGTTTTACGTCTGCAATTATTTGTATGGGTGAAAAGTTTTCATTGTTAATGGGTATTGCAAATTTTTCTCCTAAAGAGAGAAGCCATTTAATCTCTGTTGGAAATTGAATATCAGTTTTGTTAACAAACCACTCTTCATTGAATATTATTCCCATATTGTAAATGAGAGTTTCTTTGAGCTTCGAAATTTTAATAGTATGAGTTTGTTTAAAAGTGTTTCTATTTCGTGGTACATAAAGTTTTGTTTCTTAGTGAATGTAGTGTATTCTGTTTCATTTATAAGAGATCGCATTTTGTTATTTGTGTGAAGTATGTTATAGTCTACTGTGTTAATAGATATGTTAGTAGGTTTGCTTTCCAGATTTAGAATTTTTTTATGAAATTTATATTCAATATTTGTTAATTGTTTATGGATTTGTTGAGATCTGAAATTATTTTTTATTTTTGATGTTGTATTTGTGATATGTTTTGGTATTATTCCGTACTCTCTACATTTTAGTAAAAATTTAAGTCTCTCTTTTAGTTTGATTAGTCTTCTCTTCGGTTCTGTTTGCTGTAATGTTTTAATGTAATGCATGTTTCTTTGTCGTATTTAATTTTAATGTGTTTAAAGAATTGTTTCATAATGTTAATGATCTATAAAAGCTTTGTCGGCAGGCCCTCCGATAATATCGATATATGTATGTTTTATGTGACCAATTTTTTATTGAATATGTGTAGATTTATGTTTAGTAACGCAGGCTGTTTTGGTCAATCGATCTCAAATGCAAATAAAAACTTTATTTCATCTTTTTCCCAACGTTTCGTCGCTACTCACGACTTTTTCAGGGGTTTTTTATTATGATCTTTATTTATTTAACTTTATGAAAAAAAAATTTGTATTTATTATTTTGTACAATTTGTCTAAATAAAAAAAAAAGGAAACTTACATGTTGTTTATTTGTTGTTGTGTTTTACATTGTTTTGTTTTAAAATAAAAGAAAACAAATTTTTAAACTATTCAATAAATTAACATTAAACACAAGAGACTAAAAAATTAAAAAGACAAACATAAATTATCACAGTGTATTTCATTGCTTATTTTATTGCCTTTGAACTGAACTGAAATAGCTCAATTCGAATGTTGAACTCTTGGGTCTTGGTTGAATTGTGATAAAAAAATGTGATAGAGTATTCACCGAATACGCTATATCTGGCCTAGTGAATGTAGAGAAGTGAAGTAAGCTCCCTATGAGATCTTGATATGACTTTTGGTTTACAGGTTCGGTTTCTCTCACAATTTAAGGTTCTTTTTCGAGTTTTGTATTAGGCTGCAATGGTAACGTTCGCGGCTCGCAATTGGCAAGATTGTTTTCGGTCTCTTAAAATCTCCAAATCTTTTGTTAACGTGGTCCACCCATATAACTAATTTCAAAATATTTGTTAAGATGCAATTTGAAGTTTACAAAATCGGTTTGATTGTTCGTTGCCACAATTAAGTCATCAACTTTTGCAATAATTAAAGTGTTGATATCATTTTGTGTTTGGAATAAATACATTTATCGTAGCTTCAATTCTCACAACCGATTTCTTGAAGTGTGCTGTGAAGTTGTTTGTTCCATTCATGACCTGATTGTTTCAGACCATAAATTGATTTTTGAAGTCTACAAACTTTAGATTTGTCGTTCACACAGCCTGTTGGCTGTTCCATGAAGATTTGATTCAAGACTCCATACAAGAATGCAGTTGAAATGTCGATGTGGTGAAGACCTAGATCGTATTCAGTAGCAATAGCATAGAGGATACGGATAGCGCTAATCTCAGTGACTCGAGCAAATATGTCGAAATAATCTAATCCGTAAAGTTGAAAATAACCTTTAACTACTAGCCTAGCTTTTTTTCTTTCGATAGTTTAGCCTGGTTTTCGCTTAGTTTTAAATACCCATCGACATCCAATATGCTTTAGTGGCAAGTGAACCTGTCTCTTTGAAATACGAAACATCAGGAATCTTCGATGACCATAACTCTTTCGGTGTTCTGTTGTGATTTGCTGTTTTTTTTTTTTTTTTTTTATTTTTTTTTTATAATTCATTTTTATTAATTCATTCTTAAACCTATCTTAAAGCTAGACAAAAATTCATAAAACTAGCCTAATTATCCATAACTTACAACTATCTTAATGGTCCCATACGGACACTCTAAGTTAAAATATAACACTTAAAACTAATGCCTTTCGGCCCTAAGATCTATTTTACTTCATTTAAATTTTATTAATTTTTGTATTTATTAGAAAATTTGAAAAAAACTGATATCAATATCCTTTTTTATTTTTACTTACAAACTACTTAAAATAAGGTCCTTAAAATAAACTTAAAGCTAACTTAAACTACCTATTCTACCTATAAACTACTTAAAACTAGAATAACCACAGCAGCAAATCTAACTATCTTACATTTCTGTTTTTCATATTTTGTTGTCTTTTTTTTATTTTTTATATTTTTTTTAAATGTTTTTCTTTAATGTTTTTTTTTGTTCTATTATTTTTGTATTTTTTTGTTTTTTTTTTGTGTGCCACCATGCCTATTCTACTTAAAACTAAACCCTAAAACTATAAAACAAGTATGTAAGCCGGCCAAGGCTTAAAATCCCATCCCGACTAATCACTGTAAAGTGCCAATTGAAGCCACCAAAACTGGTTCTCCTGCTTCACCCTATCATTTGGTCCCGCGCGGACACAGCCCTACTGAACCGAAGGAGCTCCGCTCCGCCTTGTGCCATGACGTCCCGATTGTATGGGAGTCACCTATCCACGGTGCTTCGTCTGACGTGGTAGATTAACGGAACTACCCATCTATCCTGTATCAGACCGCATTTGTCTAAAAAGAGGAATGCCTCGGGTGGAATAAAGCCGCTCAAGCGTGAACTTTCAAAATACTCGTCGTTCGGATAGAACGCCCCGAAAATTAAATTGTTGGTCGAAGACATAGCTCTTGCAATGTGACCTCGTACGAGTTTTATCACGAAATTGTCAATTCTGTTGATTCGAGCCCAGTTGTATAGGACCTCGTTAGAATAGTAATGCACATAAGAAGACTCGGCTGTTTGATATAAGCCGGTACAGCGTCGTTAACACTGCCGCTCGAACACCCGAAACTTCTCCATCTGGGAAGGAGCAATGCTGTACCACACAGGACAACCATAAACGATCATCGGCCGTATTAGGACATGTAGAAAATAACCTTCACTATGCGGACTGGTGTAAAACAGCCGTTTCGTCAGAGCGAAGGCTCTTCTGGCCCTGTTCAGAGCAGCATTTATATGTCTGTCGAAATATTAATACTGATCGAACCAGATACCGAGGTACTTCACTACACTTTTGCTCGCTAATGGCTGCCCGTGTAGATCAAAGATGACCATCTTGCCCCAATTCTTGCACGTATCCCTCGTGGCCTCAGCCAATGGAGTCGGGAACAGAATTTCTCCGACTTCTGTACATTTATTTTCAGTTTCCAGTCGACACAATATCGCTGCATCTTATCGAAATCACGCTGCAAGTGAATTCTAATAACCTCAACCTTTCGCGACATCAATTAGATCGTCGGCGTACGCAATTGCCTTTGTAAGACTACCTATCAGGTCGCTGGTGTAAATGCTGAAGAGAATCGGCGAATTCACCGCTCCCTGTTGAAGACCATTTTTAATTGAGAATGTTGTGGTAGAAGTAACATTGCCACTTTTGACAACAAACTTTCTACCGTTAAGCATATCATAAAATATATACAACAATGGCTTGCTTATGCCAAGCCTGCTCAGTTTTAGGTAAAGACCCTCTAACCATACGGTGTCAAAGGCCTTTTCCAAATCATCCAGAACAGCACCTGTGCATTGTTGTTTTGATTTATTCCATTGGATATCAGAAACGAGTTTAGACGCAGCATGAATTGTGTCATGACCCGCCTTGAACCCGAACTGTTTATCCGGAATTATTTTGTTGTCCGCAGCCCACTTAGCCAGAGCCCTATTAATGATCTTTTCGAAAACTTTGCTAATGCTCGGAAGAAGACTTATCGACCGAAGATTTGACGGGTTGGAGTTGTCCTTTCCCTTTTTCGGGAGAGGATAAACCACAGCGGTCTTCCAATGCACTGGATAATATGCATTATTCAGTGCATTGTTGAAGAGTGCGGTGTAAATGTCAATTGCTTCCATCGGTAAATGTCTTAGCACAACGTTGGATATACCATCGACACCTGCTGACTTTTTATTTTTTATTGACTTGAAGATGAGCTGAAGCTTAACCTTCGTCACTAACAAGGGACTTGGTCCCGTTTGCTCGGCGATTATGGCATTTGCCAAGGAATCGTCATTGAACCGCATGAAACCGCGGTTCTCAGATCGCCAATGTGTGATATCATTTCGAAGGTAAAAGTGATTAAGTAGAGCTCTGTTTTCCAGGTCGTGGTTGGGGCGGATGCTAACATTCAACTTGTACACTTGCTGGAAAGCAGCTTCCACCGCCTCCACTTTTTCCTTCGGATCTTCAATTATGTAAAAGTCATCGTCAAAGATGGCTTCCTCTGGATCTATTTGCGCTGTCCTAAGTACGTCTCTGTTCTCTTCAGTTCTTTGGAGTTTAAGACACGGAAGGTCATTATCGTTTTTTTTCTTGAATATCTTGTTGATTTTGGGGAACATACTAGGGTCACTCGAATTAACTGACCTGATCTTGCGGTCCCAGTACTTGTTAATTGATAGCCTGTAGTTCTCCTTAATCAACAGATTGACATTTTTTATTGACGATTTCAGTGTCCTAACCTCCAAGTCGCGTGGGTCTGTAAGTCGTCTGTGCAAGTTTTTGACTCTTGTGAGTAAGCCACTCTTGTGCCTACGTAGTGCGTCAATTGTCGCTGTTGTTGAACAACCATTGCGAATGAGAGCTAAGATAAGAACGAGTTCTGCCCACAAGAAGTCTAGGGAATCAGCTTTGATTTTCAAACACCTAGCCATTTCGACAAGTGTGAGATTGGCACGTTCAGCAACACTATCTTGCTGTGGTGTATAAGGTGTACTAAATTGTTGTTTAATGCCATTGGTTTCGCACAATTGGCAAAAAGCACGACTGGTATATTCTGACCCATTATCAGATCTTATTTTCTTTATTTTTTTATATAATTGATTTTCGACAAGATTCTTAAACAAAATAAATTTGTCTATCATTTCGGACTTTTTTCGAAGCACATACACGAATGTTTTTCTAGAAAAATCAAATATGAATGTAAAAAAGTATAGAAACTTACTCAGAGATTCTGTTTTCATAGGTCCACATATTTAGGAATGTATTATCTCCAAGCAATATGATATCGATTTTGTGTGTTTTTTAATAAATGGCAGACGTGTTTGTTTCCCTCTGATGCATACGTCTCAGTCTCTTGTTGCCTTTATATTCTTGACGTTCCCGGAGTTTGTGTTTAGACGGGCTTTTCTTTTGAATGGATAGACAAAATACTCCGATTCATTTGCACTTTAGAGTTGTCATCCACTCTTGCTCAAAATTCTTGCATTATCAGTTTCAAAATAAACTTTCACATTATTCACAGGGCCTAGTTAATTTAAAATAAGTATTATTTAAGATCTGGAACAAAAAGTGTATTAAAAAATGAGCAAAAATAAGGATTTTTATTGACTTCGCTGATAATGTTATCTGTCCCAATACCCATTATCTTTATTTGTTTGTCATTTGCTACTTTCACAAAACCATTGTGGCATTTGGATAGAGAAGAAAATCTTTTTTCGCTGTGACACCTGTGGGATGTTGCCAACTATCCAAATACCAATGAGAACTTTTATTTTTAGGGTTATCTGATACCTCGAATGCTCTCATGGGAAACAGTTCCAAAGATTCCTGCATCATTAAACCAGTTTAGCAATACGAGTCAACAGAGGGCCTTATGCCCTCCGCAACGACAACAATTGTAGTTTCAATACCTTGAGCCAAATGAATTTGTTTGTAGCGTTGACTGACTAAACCTCTTGGGCTTGTTGGAATAAGAAGAAAAATCATTTAATTTACCTTTAACTCTCATTTGATAACCTTATCCTTCTATTGCCAACTTCCATCAACCTAATACGGAATGTTTCCAAATAAGAAAAAGCTTTTTGTGCTGCTAATGTTCATCGAACATCTAGAAGTATAACCACAAGGAGGTCATCGTCGAGTTTTGCTTTTAACGACTGATTATGTCAAAAAGTAGCACCCGTGGCATGGTGGTTAGTGCCTTGGACTGTCATGCAAGACGTCTTGGTTTCGATCCCTGCTTATGTCAGCTGAAGTTTGATGCCTCTTGCGAGGAGTTAACAAATTCTCCAAGAATAATTCTTGTCATGAAAAGTGCTTTCTCAAAATTGCCGCTTGGATTCGGCTCAAAACTGTAGGCCCCCTCCATCCCTGACAACAGTACTCGCACCCAGGAATGGTTGAGAGTTGTAAGTTACTAGGCCCTAGTTCTCAACGGACTGTTTTGACACCCAATGTATAATTTTCTGGTCCATAGTTTGAGTATTGTGCGTACGAATATTTAATAATTCTTTGAAATCTTCGGCCTTTTGCAGCACACTCTTCCAATCATAGCTGGGAGCCTGGAAATTCCACATCTCTTTAGAAGTTTTAAAGTTTCTTACTAGAGTTACCGCGCGTGCTCCCTTGACGAGTATAAGTTCACTCCGAGCATCTAGATAATTGTCAGCCTCTTTTTCCTGCTCATCCTTTTTTTTCTGGTGGTCGTTCATCTTTTCCTTGAATTATTTTAAGATGGCGAAAATTATGCAACATGCCTTCCATTTGTGCCCTCCAAGGTAAGTATTTTTCTCCATTGAAAATTGTAATACGATCTTGCACAGTATTCGAAAGCGACATTATGTAAAATTATTGTATTCAAATTTAATAAAAATTAAAATTTTTTGGGCCCATAACATGTAAAATGTATGTTGTAATAAAAGAGAGCAATGGCACAGATTTTGGTCGTACATATTTCCACCGTGACGTTTAGTCGTGGATCGTTATCGGAACAATCTAAAGTTTGTTTTTGCGTTTGTTCTATGTAATTCTATTTTTCTTCATTCTTTGTCTTAATTTTCTTATTATGTTTGATGCGCTCGTGAATTGATTTTATACGAAGAAAATGTATGACTGCATTATTGTTCTTGAAATTATTATGCGACTTTTCTTCATTAATTGTCTCGTTGAGTAAATGCCATATTGCGGTTATTTTACCTGAAGTAGATTCTAATTCTACGGGTTCATGGACTTCGGACACCTTGCCCTGGTCGTAGTGTTGCCCATTTGCCGGTTTCCCGAGCAATCATAGCATCTGAGAGCAAAATGAATTCCGTTTTATTTATATTTTACCCATTCTGTATAAAATGGCCTTCATTTAATTTATTTAATTCATTTTATTTATTCGTGAATACTTAATACGCAGTCAAAGAATTTTATCAAAGTCAAAAATAGGGTGTTTCTTTGAAAAACAAATCAAAAAACTTAACAGGCTTGCGCTCTTCTACCAAAACGTAAGGGGACTTCGTAGCAAGACTACTGAAATTTTTCTTAACTCCCAATAATTTAAACACGATGTATTCGTTTTGACAGAAACGTGGCTCAATTCAAGCTTTTCCGACACAGAACTTTTTAGTCAAGAGTTCGAAGCTTACAGAAACGATGGTCATGTTGGTAATGCAAAGGATTTAGGTGGAGGTGTACTCATAGCGGTAAAAAATACATATTTCTCTTCTTCTGTATCTTTTCCATTTGTATTATCAATTGAACTGGTTGTGTAAAGATAATGGTACAGACTAAGACTTTTTTCATTTTAAACGTTTACATTCCTCCAAAAAGTTTGGAGTCTTTTTATAACGATCTCTCCTTGGCATTAGACTATCTTATAAATTTGTCCAGCTCTGACAACAATATCTTACTTCTAGGTGATTTTAATTTAACACACATTGACTGGATTCCATCCGAAGACGAATCCTGCCTTGAAGCCTCTCCTTCTTCTTCACAAGTGGAACTATCTCTTCTCAATAAAGTTCTTCTTACTGACTTACAGCAAACAAGCTGTATTTAAAACCCAAAAAATCGAATTCTCCATTTAGTCTTTTCTTCTGACGCTATTGGTACTCTTGTTCTCGACTCAAGATCAGGAATTACTAACATTAATAAATATTACCTCCCTTTTGACATTTTTTTTACTTAAGTAATCACCTTACTGAACACAGTAATTCCTTTGATTGCTTATATAATTTCAAAAGAGCCAATTTCCAGCAGTTGTCTGAAGATTTAATCATTTCTGGATTTGCTGATACATTAGCATTTTCTAACATTGACGAAGCAGTTTCAACTTTTTATAAGATCCTTAATTATTGTTTTGAACAAAATGTACCCATAAGGAAATCAAGAAATAGAAACTCAAGCCACCCTGGTACACGAAAGAATTGCGTTTACTTCGTAACAAAAGAAATAAGGCATGGAAAACGTATCTCAAAACTCTGTCTCCGATCAACTTCTCGTTTTATGTTGAACTCTTTAACGAATTTAAGTCTCTTTCTTATTTTTTATATGCTTGTTATGTTACTGTTATGGGCACCTCTTTGAAAGAAAATCTTAACAAATTTTGGAATTTTGTAAACTCGAAGAAAAACTCAGATGGCTTTGCAATTAACTTCACTTACAAGAACCTTTCATTAGATAAAACTGTTGATATCTGTAACGCTTTCACAAAAATTTTCCGTGAGTCCTTTGTTAATAGAAGAAGAAGTTGATGAAGTACCTATATTTTTATTATCTTCACTCCTTTTCGCAAACTAGCTAAAGTCACATACCTGTGCTACACAGTACAGTCCTTGATCTTTTATCTGTACTAAAGTAAGTAAGTACTAAAAAAGTGTAATAATTCTTTAGTTGAACCCCTTACGTTTTTATTTAAACTTTCTCTAAAAACAGGCAAATTTCCTAGCATATGGAAGAAGTCATTTCTAACACCAATTTTCAAGAAAGGTAACAAGGCGGATATAACAAACTACAGGCCCATTGCAAACCTTTCTTGCATTCCTAAATTGTTTGAACAAGTTGTTTGTGAAAAAGTAGCATTTCTTAGCAAAAATATCATTTGCGAACAGCAACATGATTTTTTGAAAAAAGATCAACCGTTACTAATCTCCTCACACTCTCAAACATAAGCTTTTGACCAACTTAGCCACGGAATTACTATATATAAACTTAAAGCTCTTGGTTTTCCACCATTTTGTTTAGCTTGGATTATATCATACCTTGAAAACAGGTCCTATCAGGTGAAATTTAGAAATTGTCTTTCTGAAAAATTTGTTGCCCAATGTGGTGTTCCCCAGGCAAGCCATCTTTGCCCTTTTCCGTTCATCCTGTTTATTAACCATGTATCGTCATGTCTACGCTCAAGTGAACTTCTCATTTTTGCTGACGATATTAAGATTTTCAAAATAATAAAGTCCACCCATGATCGTATTCTTTTACAAGCCGACATTGATAGTTTCACATTTTAGTGTGGGAAAAATAGCCTTTCACTCAACCCTTTAAAATGTCAGACTTTTTCAAAAAAACTAATCAGTAACGTATTTGTCGTCTCCACATTTAAAGATTAAGGTGTTCATTTCTGTTCCAACTTAGAGTTTACATAGCACATTAATTTTATTGTTAATAAGTCAAGTTCAATGATCCCTATGTTACTCTTTCTTTGTATAATTACTATGCTCGTCATCATATTGAATATGCATCGCAGGTATGGAATCAATTCAACATAATTTCATTCGCTTTGCCCTAAAAGGTCTTCCTTGTGGATGATCCTTATGATCTGCCTCCCTGTGCTTCTTCAAATGCAATCTCTCCATCAAAGCCGTGTTAATAATGACTTAGTATTTTTTCATCAACTCATTAATGGTGAAATTGATGCACCTTATTTGCTATCTTGTGTACATTCGAATTACAGAGGCGGAACTCATCACCTGCGTACATTTGATTTTATACATATTGACTTCCATAGAACTAACTATGGGAAGAATTAAGCTTTAAGTCGAATGAGCATTTTATTTAACTTAAACTGTTCGTCGATAGATTTAAAATTAAATAAGGTGCTTGGCTATAGTTGTATTATTTTTTACTAACAACTAACACTTTATTTTACCGAATATTTATTAACAAAAAAAAGAAATTAAAATTAAACAGAACACCCGCGCGAAATATTAAATTGCAAGAAGTAAATTATGCCGAACTGTCAACCAACAGCGGCGAATAAGCGACGAGGCAAAATTGCAAGAAGCAGCAAATTAAGTTCTGCCACCACGACGAGCTCAGTGAGGGGTGGGTTCAGGAACTAATGATTAATCGATTCATTAAGTTGCATGAAAATGTGATATCACGTTGATATACAAAATTATTACTTGAATTAGTAATTGCCACAGGGTTGGTCTTACGTTTCGTAAGAAAAAAGGGCGCCAGCAAGTTTTTTTTGTTCCTGAAATAAAAAAAAGGAAATTGCAAACCTTTTCTGAAAACAAGAAGAGAAAAACACCAACGAAACAGTATAACCACTATAAAAAAAAAAAAAAATGGATATCTTTTAGGCCAAATTTATTTTTTAGGATATTCCTGAGAAACCTTGCAAAAGCAGGATAAAAACTCAGGAACTTTTCAAAAATTAACGAAAGGTTTTATGGACTATGGACCGTTAAGGTCTTAATTCCCACAAACAAAATTGGGGTAAAAGAATTAAAACAAGTTAACCGAAAATAAACAAATTTGTACTTATCCTTTTCCTGCAAAACCCCAAATAGGTATTTTCCCTTTCCTTCTTTTTCTTTTTCACTTTAAAAAAAAAAACCACACTACTAAATTCTCTTAGTTATTCTCAATTTTCATTCGGTCTAGGTACGAAAATCAGACAAAATTATATTTTATATTTTTTCTTTATGCTTACGCTCTCAATGCTCGAAAAGAATTGACGGCCAGATTCCAAGATCTGTTCTATCTCTTCTTTTAAATATCCCGCCATTTTAGATTTCAGCCACTAAGGAGTGGCGGATTTGAATCACTCAATCAACAGCCAATCGGAGATCCGCTTGTTGATCTCAACTTGTGATGAAATTCTCGCAATCCCGCGATCTCTCACAAAGACCAAGAAATTTAAAATTGAGAAAAACCTTTAAGGTAATCAACTAAACTTTAACTTTGACTTAATGACCGCTCGAAGGAAAGGAAAAATAGCTATACTTCAGGATCTGTTAATCTAACAGTAAATGAGCCCACAAACTTTGGTGCCAATTTAGCTGCGTAGTAATAATCGGATAAAACAAAATTCCTTCGCCATACGAGGTCGTTCGGAAGATATTGAGTATCTCTCTCCCTGAGATTGTATGTCTCGGCGGATTTCTCAACCGCTACTTTTAATTTCGCAGCTATTTCTAATCTCAACTTCCTGAACCGTTCTTTAATGGTTCCTCCTTCAACTCTTCTAATCCCTTCTATACTTTCACTCCTAATACCTTCGTTATTCCCACTCGTTGACATCTCTTTTCCAAAGTTCGCATAGTTTGGACTAACACCTAGAACTTCATGTTGGAATGTGCGTATAGCACAAGCTACCTTAGCTAACTGAGAATCCCAGACTCGATGATTCTCTGAAACGTACGTTCTTAAGGTTGTTTTGATAATTTGGTTAATCCTTTTGGCAGGATTAGCCTGTGGATGGTAATGTGAAGTAAACCTAATTTTCGACGAATAACCTTCACAAAGTGCCCTTAACTCCCTACTCTTGAACTGCGGACCATTGTCAAAAAATGACAATTTTGGGAAATCCAAATAACAGAAAAACATTATCTTCTAATTCTTTACATGCCGCCTTTGCGGTGGCTGTCCTAAGTGAAAACAATAAGGGAAATTTGGTAAGATAATCTACTACTGTTAAAATATACATAAATCCTCTGTTTGACTTAGGTAAGGGCCCTACTAAATCTACGCTAATCATCTCCCAAGGAGATGATGCTCCAACTCTCTCAGTCATAAGACCGGCTGGCTTGTCATTGATCGGTTTCACTTGTTGGCATATACTACATTTCCTAACATATTTGGTGACGTCTACTCTCATCTTAGGCCATTAATATTTAGCTCCTACTCTCGCGAACGTTTTTCTAACCCCTATTTGCCCCGCTAGTGGACTATCGTGACACTATTTCAACACTCCTAACCTATCTTCCTTTCGGACTACTAACTTCCACTCTTCGTTATTGTCGTGCACGATCACATGATTTGACTTTACAAATTTGTATAACCTGCCATTGTCTACTTTCCAATTCGGAAAAGCTAACGGGTTAGATTCAACTGACAAAACCATCTTAGCAACCCAAGGGTCCTTATCCTCATCTGAAATCCCAGCTAACTCTGGAACTCCCCGAGATAACATGTCTGGTACTACATGTTCTTTCCCTTTCCTATGAATGATTTCAAAATCAAACTGTTGGAGCCGAACTGCCCAACGTGCAAGTCTACCTTGTGTATCTTTGAGATTGGTCAACCAAATTAAAGAATAGTGATCCGTTACGAGCGTAAACCGAACTCCTTCGATATAAGGTCGTAACATCTCGACCGCCCTTAAAACTGCCAAACATTTCTTTTCCGTAGTGGAATAATTTCTTTCACTTCTATTTAGTGACCTACTTAATTAACAAATTACTTTTTCCCCCTCTTCAAATGTTTGGGTGAGTACGGCCCCGATGCCGTAGTCGGATGCATCTGTCTGAACGACAAATTGAAGCTTGAAATCTTTACATGTCAAAATTGGAGCCGTGATTAAGCATTCCTTTGCTTGACGAAAACTATCTTCACATTCCTGTGACCAAACGAATTTCCTACTCTTTTTCAACAAATCTGTTAAACGCTTAACTAGTGTTGCGAAATTCGGTACGAAGCGTCTGTACCATGAAACTGTCCCTATGAGACTCCTAACTTGTTTTACATTTTTAGGTGCTGGTATTTTGATCATACCATCAACTTTTTCCGGGTCTACGTGTAATCCGTTTTTGTCGACTACATAACCTAAGAATTTAAGAGAAGTGCTACAAAAATTACATTTGTCGCGGCCTACTTTCAACCCCGCCTCTCGTAATCTCCTAAGAACCTCACCTAAGATCTCAAAATGTTTTTCAAATGTATCTGTGACGATAATGATATCATCCAGATACACGAAAACGAATGGCTTCAACTTAGGCCCTAACACACTATCGATGAAACGCTGCCATGTTGCAGGCGCAAAGGCATTCATTTGAATTGAAATAGATTCCTACCAGGTACCGTAAAGGCAGTGTATTTCCGCGATTCCATTGCCATTGGAATCTGCCAGTAAGCGGACTTAATGTCTAACGATGTTAAAAATTTGTCATTCCTAAGTTTATATAAAATAGGCGAAATTATCGGCAACGAATACGCAGGTACCGTAAAGGCAGTGTATTTCCGCGATTCCATTGCCATTGGAATCTGCCAGTGAGCGGACTTAATGTCTAACGATGTAGTACCCGTGGCATGATGGTTAGTGCGTTGGACTGTCATGCAAGGGGTGTAGGGTTCAATCCCTGCCTGTGCCACCTTAATTTAAAAAAAAAAAACATAATAATTTTCGCGGGTACTGCCTCTTGCGAGGAATTGACAAATCCTTCAAGAGTAATTCTTGTCATGAAAAAGTGCTTTCTCAAACTAGCCGTTCGGATTCGGCCTTAAATTGTAGGTCCCTTCCATTCCTGAGAACAGTACTCGCAAACAGGAATAGTTGAGAGTTGTAAGTCACTAGGCCCTGGTTCACAACGGACTGTTGCGCCACCCCATTTGATTTGATTTGATGTTAAAAATTTGACATTCCTAAGTTTATCTAAAATAGGCGAAATTATCGGCAACGGATACGCATCCCTTTCTGTCACCTGGTTAACCTTCCTAAAGTCGACACAAAACCTAAAACTATCATCCTGTTTCCTAATAAGAACAATTGGGGAAGCCCATGGACTGTTTGATTTCTCAATGACGTCCTCTTCCAACATCTCCTGAAGTGATCTATCTATATGTTCCTGCATTGCCGGTGAAGCCAGATAATACCTTTGTTTAATCGGCTCAGACGAAGATTTAATCACATGTTCTACCATTGTTGTTACCCCTAATCCGTCTTCTTGAAAGCATTCTCGACTAAATGTTTAAGTTTCCTTCTCTGATCCTCGTCTAATTCAGACTCCTCTGTGATAGACGTAGTATCTATCGAAGCCACTATCTCTTGGTTCGAAAAACTCCCTATGTTTGAACTTTAATCCGGGACTATACACGATAATGCCCAAAAATCGGCACCCAAAATCAAAGCATGCGGTAGGTTGGGAATGACTAAGCATTCAATCAAAATTGACCTACTCTCTACAACAATGGGTATTTTAACTATTCCTAAAACTCCTATACCTGCACCATCTGCTAAATGAACTTAACTCACATTTGAACTATCTTATTGTAATCCTAAATCTTTTAAAACACACCATGCGTCCCTACAAATAATCGTTTGCGATGCTCTAGAATCTAGTAATCCTAAAAACCTAAAACCATAAATATTAACTCCTAAAAACGGACGTCTATCTATACCGCTTGAATCTATAGTGAAGCCTAACCCAACTTTGTAAGCCAACTGGTGGCCAGCAGGCAACCTTCCTAACTCTGACGCCGGCACTCTTGTCCTGCTGGCCCAAGAGTCCGTTGCCCGTTTCCCGAAGAGCAGCGTCTACAATTTTGCCTTGTGGTCCCTACAATACCACAACCAAAACAGCGCCTAGCGAAATGGCCTTCCCGGTTACACTTAAAACAACGATTGTTTCTATTGGGAGGGGGATCAGGATTAACCGCAACTCGAGTATCCGATACCGAGGCGATATAAGCAACATCCAGCTCCAAAGCCGACCTGTTGCGATAAGAGGGTGGAGGAACGAACGACTCGACATTTGCCCTAAGGGTTTCCAGCCTTCTGCCCAAGGCCACCAAATCGTTGACTGACTTAATGTCAGCTAAACCTAGCTGTGTCTGTTAAAATGGAGCGAAATTCCTCATGAGAATAGCCAACTTCCTATTCTCACTCAGAGGCTCCGAAAAACGTTTGAAAAGAGTCTGCATGAGCGCAACGTACGTGCCCATTGACTCTTTCTTACCCTGGGTTCGACGCCTGACCTCATCCAACAAGAGATCATCATAGTTGGAGGGCGAAAAATATAACTTCAATTCCCTAACCAACTCTTTCTATGTTGAAGCCGTGTCCCTAATCGCCCTAAACCAGAGGAGCGCCTTCTAAGTAAACAAATCCACCGCTGACCTGTAAATTGCTTCTTCCGAAACACTGCGAGCCTCCCTTAATTCTTCTATTCGTTCAATAAAAGAGTTGACTGATGAACCACACCTTTCACCAGAGAACTACACGTTCCACTTGTATGGTCGCTCGGGGTTCCGTTCACGGGGTGTATCACCTTGTATTTGGAACCCACTAGAGCTCGTTCGTTGGCCGACTGACGCAGCTGGCGCTTCCAAATCTGCTGTCGACATTGTTGATTGATTATTATTATCGTTATTATTATTAACATTTGTAGGAGGTTCCATCACCTTCAATTTCGCCATCAAAAGCAAAATTTCCCCCCTTAAATCAGCTATCTCGTTAACCTCATCCAACGATTTGGCCTTAGACCTAGAAATCCTACCCAACGACCACTCGATTTTTGTTAACACTTTCTGATAATCAGACGACTTCGGACGAATCGGAAGCTAATCCCTAATTTCCGAAATTTTCGCCGTAACCGCTTTTGAATCCTCATCAAATGAATATGGATAGTGAGGACTATCCGCATAAATTGAACCAGTCCGTTCCAGCATACGACTAGCCCTGAGAGTCATCCTCATCTCATCCACCTTAGACCCTTCCTTCAGTCCCCACGCTCGTTACTCATAAACCAGTTCTTCTTTAGAGGGCCTATTTATATCCATCCTAACCAAGAAAAGTATAAAGAAAACTACAAAACAAGTTTTTAATTTAAGACCGTTGATAACAAAAATTAAAACCCCGACGACTATTATGCCCAATCAATATAGTAAAACGATCGATGTTTAAAGGAGAAAACTCTAATTCTCAGCCTTAACTAAATCCAATGACAAACAAAATTAGCACTAGAAAAAAAACAATATGGTAACACCCGAAAATGCAGTTGATTTTAGGGAATCAAAAAAAAGGAACAATATGGTAACACCAATCAAATGTCAAATAAATTTTAAGATAAGCAACAAAAACAATGATAACACCAGAAAAAAAACAACAATAGTCGAATTAATTTTTGAGGAATAAAATAATTACTATGGTCACACTAGTTAAATTTCGAATAATTTTTGTCTACGATAAGTAACAAAAAGCATAATGGTAACAAATAAAATGCTTGAATTAATTTTAAGCAATACAAATAATAAGTATGGTCACCCCAATAATAGTTCGAACAAATTTCAAGAAACCTACAAAAAAAATCAATGTGGTAACACCCGAAAAATTTATATTAAAATCATTTTTTTTTAAATATATAAAAAAGTTAATCTGGTAACACCAATAAAAATTATATCAAAATTAAATAAAATTCACTACAGCCAAAAAACAAAATAATCGTCAGTAAGAAAACTGATTACGCACCAAAATTCTTATTGAATTGAGTATACATATATGAATATATGTATATAATTATATAGAAGTGATCAAAAGGTCACCTTTAATATAAATATATGTATATATGTATGTACGTATTTTAAGCATATAAATTATATAAAATGGAAAACAAGAAAACCAAATAAAAGAAAATCACTCACTCATACAAATACTGAAAACCTTCAATAACCAATCAACTGGACAATTTCCACCGCTGCTTCGACTCCCCGTCACACAAGTTATTATTTGGTGTATCCTCACAGATATCCTGGATTTAATTTCACAAATATCCTGTATAGAAATAAAAAAAAATCAGCAGTACCAATTGCAAACAAAAGAACAAAGAACTCACAAACTTATCTAAAAAAAACAGACACCACGACACAGCACAAAATTTCCAAAACAAGGAGAACAATTTTCTTTTTACAAGCTCCACGTTTGTTGCACTTTATTTTGCCGAATATTTATTAACAAAAAAAAAAGAAATTAAAAATAAACAAAACACCCGCGCGAAATATTAAATTGCAAGAAGTAAAGTATGCCGAACTGTCAACAGCGGCGAATAAGCGACGAGGCAAAATTGCAACAAGCAGCAAATTAAGTTCTACCACCACGACGAGCTCAGTGAGGGGTGGTTCAGCAACTAATGATTAATCGATTCATTTAGTTGCATGAAAATGTGATATCACGTTGATATCAAAATTATTACTTGAATTAGTAATTGCCACAGGGGCGGTCTTACGTTTCGTAAGAAAAAGGGGCGCCAGCAAGTTTTTTTTGTTCCTGAAATAAAAAAAAGGAAATTGCAAACCTTTTCTGAAAACAAGAAGAGAAAAACACCAACGAAACAGTATAACCACTATAAAAAAAAAAATGGATATCTTTTAGGCCAAATTTATTTATTGGGATATTCCTGAGAAACCTTGCAAAAGCAGGATAAAAACTCAGGAGCTTTTCAAAAATTAACGAAAGGTTTTATGGACTATGGACCGTTAAGGTCTTAATTCCCACAAACAAAATTGGGGTAAAAGAATTAAAACAAGTTAACCGAAAATAAACAAATTTGTACTTATCCTTTTCCTGCAAAACCCCAAATAGGTATTTTCCCTTTCCTTCTTTTTCTTTTTCACTTAAAAAAAAAAAACCACACTACTAAATTCTCTTAGTTATTCTCAATTTTCATTCGGTCTAGGTACGAAAATCAGACAAAATTATATTTTATATTTTTTCTTTATGCTTACGCTCTCATTGCTCGAAAAGAATTGACGGCCAGATTCCAAGATCTGTTCTATCTCTTCTTTTAAATATCCCGCCATTTTAGATTTCAGCCACTAAGGAGTGGCGGATTTGAATCACTCAATCAACAGCCAATCGGAGATCCGCTTGTTGATCTCAACTTGTGATGAAATTCTCGCAATCCCGCGATCTCTCACAAAGACCAAGAAATTTAAAATTGAGAAAAACCTTTAAGGTAATCAACTAAACTTTAACTTTGACTTAATGACCGCTCGAAGGAAAGGAAAAATAGCTATAGAAGATATTGAGTATCTCTCTCCCTGAGATTGTATGTCTCGGCGGATTTCTCAACCGCTACTTTTAATTTCGCAGCTATTTCTAATCTCAACTTCCTGAACCGTTCTTTAATGGTTCCTCCTTCAACTCTTCTAATCCCTTCTATACTTTCACTCCTAATACCTTCGTTATTCCCACTCGTTGACATCTCTTTTCCAAAGTTCGCATAGTTTGGACTAACACCTAGAACTTCATGTTGGAATGTGCGTATAGCACAAGCTACCTTAGCTAACTGAGAATCCCAGACTCGATGATTCTCTGAAACGTACGTTCTTAAGGTTGTTTTGATAATTTGGTTAATCCTTTTGGCAGGATTAGCCTGTGGATGGTAATGTGAAGTAAACCTAATTTTCGACGAATAACCTTCACAAAGTGCCCTTAACTCCCTACTCTTGAACTGCGGACCATTGTCAAAAAATGACAATTTTGGGAAATCCAAATAACAGAAAAACATTATCTTCTAATTCTTTACATGCCGCCTTTGCGGTGGCTGTCCTAAGTGAAAACAATAAGGGAAATTTGGTAAGATAATCTACTACTGTTAAAATATACATAAATCCTCTGTTTGACTTAGGTAAGGGCCCTACTAAATCTACGCTAATCATCTCCCAAGGAGATGATGCTCCAACTCTCTCAGTCATAAGACCGGCTGGCTTGTCATTGATCGGTTTCACTTGTTGGCATATACTACATTTCCTAACATATTTGGTGACGTCTACTCTCATCTTAGGCCATTAATATTTAGCTCCTACTCTCGCGAACGTTTTTCTAACCCCTATTTGCCCCGCTAGTGGACTATCGTGACACTATTTCAACACTCCTAACCTATCTTCCTTTCGGACTACTAACTTCCACTCTTCGTTATTGTCGTGCACGATCACATGATTTGACTTTACAAATTTGTATAACCTGCCATTGTCTACTTTCCAATTCGGAAAAGCTAACGGGTTAGATTCAACTGACAAAACCATCTTAGCAACCCAAGGGTCCTTATCCTCATCTGAAATCCCAGCTAACTCTGAAACTCCCCGAGATAACATGTCTGGTACTACATGTTCTTTCCCTTTCCTATGAATGATTTCAAAATCAAACTGTTGGAGCCGAACTGCCCAACGTGCAAGTCTACCTTGTGGATCTTTGAGATTGGTCAACCAAATTAAAGAATAGTGATCCGTTACGAGCGTAAACCGAACTCCTTCGATATAAGGTCGTAACATCTCGACCGCCCTTAAAACTGCCAAACATTTCTTTTCCGTAGTGGAATAATTTCTTTCACTTCTATTTAGTGACCTACTTAATTAACAAATTACTTTTTCCCCCTCTTCAAATGTTTGGGTGAGTACGGCCCCGATGCCGTAGTCGGATGCATCTGTCTGAACGACAAATTGAAGCTTGAAATCTGGACATGTCAAAATTGGAGCCGTGATTAAGCATTCCTTTGCTTGACGAAAACTATCTTCACATTCCTGTGACCAAACGAATTTCCTACTCTTTTTCAACAAATCTGTTAAACGCTTAACTAGTGTTGCGAAATTCGGTACGAAGCGTCTGTACCATGAAACTGTCCCTATGAGACTCCTAACTTGTTTTACATTTTTAGGTGCTGGTATTTTGATCATACCATCAACTTTTTCCGGGTCTACGTGTAATCCGTTTTTGTCGACTACATAACCTAAGAATTTAAGAGAAGTGCTACAAAAATTACATTTGTCGCGGCCTACTTTCAACCCCGCCTCTCGTAATCTCCTAAGAACCTCACCTAAGATCTCAAAATGTTTTTCAAATGTATCTGTGACGATAATGATATCATCCAGATACACGAAAACGAATGGCTTCAACTTAGGCCCTAACACACTATCGATGAAACGCTGCCATGTTGCAGGCGCAAAGGCATTCATTTGAATTGAAATAGATTCCTACCAGGTACCGTAAAGGCAGTGTATTTCCGCGATTCCATTGCCATTGGAATCTGCCAGTAAACGGACTTAATGTCTAACGATGTTAAAAATTTGGCATTCCTAAGTTTATATAAAATAGGCGAAATTATCGGCAACGAATACGCAGGTACCGTAAAGGCAGTGTATTTCCGCGATTCCATTGCCATTGGAATCTGCCAGTAAGCGGACTTAATGTCTAACGATGTAGTACCCGTGGCATGATGGTTAGTGCGTTGGACTGTCATGCAAGGGGTGTAGGGTTCAATCCCTGCCTGTGCCACCTTAATTTAAAAAAAAAAAAATAATAACTTTCGCGGGTACTGCCTCTTGCGAGGAATTGACAAATCCTTCAAGAGTAATTCTTGTCATGAAAAAGTGCTTTCTCAAACTAGCCGTTCGGATTCGGCCTTAAATTGTAGGTCCCTTCCATTCCTGAGAACAGTACTCGCAAACAGGAATGGTTGAGAGTTGTAAGTCACTAGGCCCTGGTTCACAACGGACTGTTGCGCCACCCCATTTGATTTGATTTGATGTTAAAAATTTGACATTCCTAAGTTTATCTAAAATAGGCGAAATTATCGGCAACGGATACGCATCCCTTTCTGTCACCTGGTTAACCTTCCTAAAGTCGACACAAAACCTAAAACTATCATCCTGTTTCCTAATAAGAACAATTGGGGAAGCCCATGGACTGTTTGATTTCTCAATGACGTCCTCTTCCAACATCTCCTGAAGTGATCTATCTATATGTTCCTGCATTGCCGGTGAAACCAGATAATACCTTTGTTTAATCGGCTCAGACGAAGATTTAATCACATGTTCTACCATTGTTGTTACCCCTAATCCGTCTTCTTGAAAGCATTCTCGACTAAATGTTTAAGTTTCCTTCTCTGATCCTCGTCTAATTCAGACTTCTCTGTGATAGACGTAGTATCTATCGAAGCCACTATCTCTTGGTTCGAAAAACTCCCTATGTTTGAACTTTAATCCGGGACTATACACGATAATGCCCAAAAATCGGCACCCAAAATCAAAGCATGCGGTAGGTTGGGAATGACTAAGCATTCAATCAAAATTGACCTACTCTCTACAACAATGGGTATTTTAACTATTCCTAAAACTCCTATACCTGCACCATCTGCTAAATGAACTTAACTCACATTTGAACTATCTTATTGTAATCCTAAATCTTTTAAAACACACCATGCGTCCCTACAAATAATCGTTTGCGATGCTCTAGAATCTAGTAATCCTAAAAACCTAAAACCATAAATATTAACTCCTAAAAACGGACGTCTATCTATACCGCTTGAATCTATAGTGAAGCCTAACCCAACTTTGTAAGCCAACTGGTGGCCAGCAGGCAACCTTCCTAACTCTGACGCCGGCACTCTTGTCCTGCTGGCCCAAGAGTCCGTTGCCCGTTTCCCGAAGAGCAGCGTCTACAATTTTGCCTTGTGGTCCCTACAATACCACAACCAAAACAGCGCCTAGCGAAATGGCCTTCCCGGTTACACTTAAAACAACGATTGTTTCTATTGGGAGGGGGATCAGGATTAACCGCAACTCGAGTATCCGATACCGAGGCGATATAAGCAACATCCAGCTCCAAAGCCGACCTGTTGCGATAAGAGGGTGGAGGAACGAACGACTCGACATTTGCCCTAAGGGTTTCCAGCCTTCTGCCCAAGGCCACCAAATCGTTGACTGACTTAATGTCAGCTAAACCTAGCTGTGTCTGTTAAAATGGAGCGAAATTCCTCATGAGAATAGCCAACTTCCTATTCTCACTCAGAGGCTCCGAAAAACGTTTGAAAAGAGTCTGCATGAGCGCAACGTACATGCCCATTGACTCTTTCTTACCCTGGGTTCGACGCCTGACCTCATCCAACAAGAGATCATCATAGTTGGAGGGCGAAAAATATAACTTCAATTCCCTAACCAACTCTTTCTATGTTGAAGCCGTGTCCCTAATCGCCCTAAACCAGAGGAGCGCCTTCTAAGTAAACAAATCCACCGCTGACCTGTAAATTGCTTCTTCCGAAACACTGCGAGCCTCCCTTAATTCTTCTATTCGTTCAATAAAAGAGTTGACTGATGAACCACACCTTTCACCAGAGAACTACACGTTCCACTTGTATGGTCGCTCGGGGTTCCGTTCACGGGGTGTATCACCTTGTATTTGGAACCCACTAGAGCTCGTTCGTTGGCCGACTGACGCAGCTGGCGCTTCCAAATCTGCTGTCGACATTGTTGATTGATTATTATTATCGTTATTATTATTAACATTTGTAGGAGGTTCCATCACCTTCAATTTCGCCATCAAAAGCAAAATTTCCCCCCTTAAATCAGCTATCTCGTTAACCTCATCCAACGATTTGGCCTTAGACCTAGAAATCCTACCCAACGACCACTCGATTTTTGTTAACACTTTCTGATAATCAGACGACTTCGGACGAATCGGAAGCTAATCCCTAATTTCCGAAATTTTCGCCGTAACCGCTTTTGAATCCTCATCAAATGAATATGGATAGTGAGGACTATCCGCATAAATTGAACCAGTCCGTTCCAGCATACGACTAGCCCTGAGAGTCATCCTCATCTCATCCACCTTAGACCCTTCCTTCAGTCCCCACGCTCGTTACTCATAAACCAGTTCTTCTTTAGAGGGCCTATTTATATCCATCCTAACCAAGAAAAGTATAAAGAAAACTACAAAACAAGTTTTTAATTTAAGACCGTTGATAACAAAAATTAAAACCCCGACGACTATTATGCCCAATCAATATAGTAAAACGATCGATGTTTAAAGGAGAAAACTCTAATTCTCAGCCTTAACTAAATCCAATGACAAACAAAATTAGCACTAGAAAAAAAACAATATGGTAACACCCGAAAATGCAGTTGATTTTAGGGAATCAAAAAAAAGGAACAATATGTAATAAAATGCTTGAATTAATTTTAAGCAATACAAATAATAAGTATGGTCACCCCAATAATAGTTCGAACAAATTTCAAGAAACCTACAAAAAAAATCAATGTGGTAACACCCGAAAAATTTATATTAAAATCATGTTTTTTAAATATATAAAAAAGTTAATCTGGTAACACCAATAAAAATTATATCAAAATTAAATAAAATTCACTACAGCCAAAAAACAAAATAATCGTCAGTAAGAAAACTGATTACGCACCAAAATTCTTATTGAATTGAGTATACATATATGAATATATGTATATAATTATATAGAAGTGATCAAAAGGTCACCTTTAATATAAATATATGTATATATGTATGTACGTATTTTAAGCATATAAATTATATAAAATGGAAAACAAGAAAACCAAATAAAAGAAAATCACTCACTCATACAAATACTGAAAACCTTCAATAACCAATCAACTGGACAATTTCCACCGCTGCTTCGACTCCCCGTCACACAAGTTATTATTTGGTGTATCCTCACAGATATCCTGGATTTAATTTCACAAATATCCTGTATAGAAATAAAAAAAAATCAGCAGTACCAATTGCAAACAAAAGAACAAAGAAATCACAAACTTATCTAAAAAAACAGACACCACGACACAGCACAAAATTTCCAAAACAAGGAGAACAATTTTCTTTTTACAAGCCCCACGTTTGTTGCACTTTATTTTGCCGAATATTTATTAACAAAAAAAAAAGAAATTAAAAATAAACAAAACACCCGCGCGAAATATTAAATTGCAAGAAGTAAAGTATGCCGAACTGTCAACAGCGGCGAATAAGCGACGAGGCAAAATTGCAACAAGCAGCAAATTAAGTTCTGCCACCACGACGAGCTCAGTGAGGATTGGTTCAGCAACTAATGATTAATCGATTCATTAAGTTGCATGAAAATGTGATATCACGTTGATATCAAAATTATTACTTGAATTAGTAATTGCCACAGGGGCGGTCTTACGTTTCGTAAGAAAAAGGGGCGCCAGCAAGTTTTTTTTGTTCCTGAAATAAAAAAAGGAAATTGCAAACCTTTTCTGAAAACAAGAAGAGAAAAACACCAACGAAACAGTATAACCACTATATAAGAAGATAAAACAAAAAAAAATGGATATCTTTTAGGACAAATTTATTTATTAGGATATGCCTGAGAAAACTTGCAAAGCAGGATAAAAACTCAGGATCTTTTCAAAATTTAACAAAAGGTTTTATGGACTATGGACCGTTAAGGTCTTAATTCCCACAAACAAAATTGGGGTAAAAGAATTAAAACAAGTTAACCGAAAATAAACAAATTTGTACTTATCCTTTACCTGCAGAGCCCCAAATAGGTATTTTTCTTTTTGACTCTTAAAAAAAAAACGACACACAAATTCTCTTAGTTATTTTCAATTTTCATTCGGTCTAGGTACGAAAATCAGACAAAATTATATTTTATTTTTTTTTCTTTATGTTTACGCTCTCAATGCTCGAAAAGAATTGACGGCCAGATTCCAAGATCTGTTCTAACTCTTCTTTTAAATATCCCGCCATTTTAGCTTTCAGCCACTAAGGAGTGGCGGATTTCAATCACTCAATCAACAGCCAATCGGAGATCCGCTTGTTGATCTCAACTTGTGATGAAATTCCCGCGATCCCGCTTACTCGCTCTTCTCTCACAGCTAAATGCAAGTAATCCTGGAATTCGCCGTCCGCTGGATTCACCTCCAGGTAACGTCGATTCCAGGAGCTGCATTCAGCCTTTCTACTTCGATATCGAACAAAGACCGAGAAATTTAATATTGAGAAAAACCTTTAAAGTACTCAACCAAACTTTAACTTTGACTTAATGACCGCTCGAAAGGAAAGGAAAAAAAGCTATACTTCAGGATCTGTTAATCTAGCACCGAGTTAAGTTGCCCGAAACTTAACTGCCCATAAGTCCATAAAACTTGTCTCCCGTATTACATTCTTTTCAAAACTAATACAATTAACGTTAAACAACACAAATTAACAACATAAACAAAAGAAATTAACCAAAAGAATTACAAAATTTACAATTTTTAGACTTTATGTTGGGCCGTGGGCCATTCTCCAGTTGGAGTAACTTCCCGCGTTTGTTTCGGATTAAAGTTCACCTTCCCCAGACCATCCATCTGGTTTGGTTTCACTTACATGGAAGCTATTCCTCTTTGGTAACCTGAAACGAAACTTGGTTCTTTTATTTCTCACGAAAATGACAGAGCCATGGTCAGAAGGACTATGGCCGTCCCGCTCTCTCTCATCCTCGTGTAGAAGGAATATGACAGTTGTTAAATCGAACATTGTAAAAAAAACACAAGTGAGCAAGTGGATGCAAAATGTATTATTTTTTTTATTAAAATTAAATGTGGAAAGAACACATGCATTTATGATGAGCCTATGATCGTAGATTGACGCTTGCTATAAGCTTACTAGTTTTTGAAATTCTAAAGTGTAATAAAAAAAAAACCCTGTGGAAAGTTGTAAACGAGAGAGGGGGAGAGGTGTTTCCACTAAGGCATCTCTCCTTATCCAGACGGCAGTGGAGGAATTGCCGAGATGGAATCAGCAGTTATAGTTGAACACCAAAGATACAGTGTCCTAGCTACGATATTAAAATTGGCCTGGGCGATTTTAATGCCAAGCTAGCTTGCACGACAACACTTCCGGCAACGGATTTAGTACCTCAACATCCACAAAGGAAATTGGAGTTCCATACGATAGTTCCGCACTCTAAGACGCATTTTTCTTAACTTACAGCTCAAGTAAGAGCTAATCGACGCCAGAAACGCTTCCAGTATTATAGATGTCCGAACTTTCCGAGCAGCTAACATCGACTCGTAGCACTACCTAGTTGTAGTTAGCACTTCGGGTTTCCAGACCCAAGGCAAAACAGGGAGGTGCTGGGAGAATGTACAACGTCGAACGGCTACAATCGCAAGAGATCCCAAATCCTTTTCCGACCGAGTAACAAGTAACCTCTCTCGAAGTTCTTTGCCTCCAACAGAATTTAATTTCGACTCTAATATCTTTTAAAAAACTTGAGATTATGGCTTCAAACTTATTTTGAGATATTAGCTTGAAACTACTTAAATCTTTTAAAAATTTTTTGTTTTTCACATTCAGTAAAATTTTGCGAAAAATCTAATTTACATTTGTTTTACAAACAATAAAAACCTAAAAAAAAAAACAATACTAAACATTAAAAATATTGTCTTCAAACTCTTTTTATTTCACAGAAAATATTGTTTTCGATATTCAGTAGTTTTTTTTTTATAAAAATTCAACAGTCCGTTTTTTCATACAAAAATAAAACCTACAAAAAATAGTACGCAAATTTTGGAAAAATTGTTGTTCGGTTCTTGATTCCTCAAAAATTAATTTTATTCATCCAATATAAAAATTAAGGAAATGCTATTAAACCATTTACAAAATTTTTTTCGACTTAATATCTATTAAACAAATCTAGATTTTCAAACTAAATTATTTCTTTATATGCAAAATTTTGTTGGTGATTTTAAAATTTTTAAGAATAATTCAACTGATAACTTTTTTAACCCAAAATGGAAACCTACAAACTTTTAAGCAAGACAAATCGACAGATGGGATGGGAAGCTATCAGTGTGGGTCGCATCCCTGCCTCTTTTTCACATAAGCCTAACGCTGCTCAACGCAACTATAGTGTGACGGAGCTGGAATGCTAAGCGGCAGTCATCCGTAGTTTTCAAAATTGTTTACCAGATGCTCTATCCAGATTGTAGGTAACTAATTAAATCGTTTTTATTACTATTGTATCATTACGTATTTTTTTATATAATTTTCCTAATTTTTAAATAATATCCCTAATAATAGTTCACCTCTATCCTTCCGGATTCCAAATAAGTTCACCATTAATTAATCTTACTTACTTACTTAAGGTGGTGCTACAGTCCAAGTCGGATCTGGGCCTCAACCAACATGTGTCTCCAGCCAGCTCGGTGCCTAGCTAGCTGTCCCTAGTTTCACACGCAAATATGGTTGAGTGTGCCACCTGAGTCGCGGTCTTCCTCTACTGCGCCGTCCCTCTTGATTGGATTCGAAGACTTTCCGGACTGGAGCGTTTGAGTCCATTCGTTCTACAGCCATCTAAGCCGACTTTTATTCTGATAACTAGGTCAGTGTCGCTGTACAGCCCGTACAGTTCGTCGTTATATCTTCTCCTTCTATGCGTACGGGACCAAAAATCACCTGAAGAATTGATTTTACATGCTCGGGAGAGAACTTCACTTCTCGATTGCCTTCTAAGTCCAGAGAAGCAGCGATTTGCAAGAGTTATTCTTCGTTTGATTTCAGCGCTGGTGTCATAGTTTGTGTTTATAGCGGTGCCTTGGTAGACAAAGTCCTTAACTACCTCGAAATTAAAGCTATCCATGGTGATGTTTTGGCAACGACGTCGTCGTTCAGTGTCCTTTTTTGATGACAGCATATACTTGGTCTTGCCCTCATTGACCACTAAACCCATCTTCTTCGCTTCCGTCGCAATGCTCAAAAACGCTCCACCGACATCACACTTTGATCTTCCAATTATGTCAATATCATCCTTTGGAACCTTGCCTACAACGAGGTAGTGGTCCGAGTCAATGTTGGTCTCTCAGAAAGTTCAGATATCGTGTATACTGGAGGAGTGTCATGCGTCCATCGCAATGTGGTCAATCTGGTTGCAAGTTGATTGATCAGGAGATTTCCATGTCCCCTCGTGGATATTAAGATATTTGAACTGTGTTAGGTAAGTTTTGGGTAAGGTTAAAGTAGCTGTCCAAGATGGAAACGGACACACTTATGCCAGTTTAATGCATATTGATTCTTGAGGCTTCCTCCTAAGCTCAATGGAACCAGCTTGAGTCCATTACGAAACGCCAGAGGCTAATTATACCGATATTATTTAAATCGTTTAGATCGTTCAAGAACAATTCTCTTAGGTAATTCTTGCGTTTTCGAGCCAGAGCAGGGCATGTGTAGAGAAGATGAAGAACCGATTCTTCCTCTTCCTCGTCCATACAGCTTCTGCAAAAGTCATTTAAGAATACGCCTAGTCTCGTGGCGTGCTTTCCTATTAGACAGTGTGCGGTTATGACACCTATTATCGAGATTATATGTGATCTGCTTGTGACTTGACAGGTGGTGATGTTGTTCCACATGGTGCCTGCCCTCCTCACCGCGTCAGCAGTTTACAAGTACCGATTGGTATGCCGATACTTGCCAAACGTGGTAGGATGGGCTGTACTGTACCGTTCCTGGCAAGTTCATCTCCCTTACAGTTGCCTGTAATGTTTCTATGGCCGGGCACCCAGCAAAGGTGAATATTAAACTGACAAGACAAGGAGATGATCGAAAGTATTATATAGAGTTTGTAGAGACAGATTCCGGAGATTTGATAGCGGCCTGGCGATCTGAGAAAATACGGATATCAGATGTTGATATCACGTTTTCTTTGAGCTAGGACAAGACTTCCTTTATCGCCAAAAGTTCCACCTGGAACACGTTACAATGAATTGGAAGGTGAAATGAGAGACTTTCCTTCTTTTGTTTTTGGCTCATCCTCCAAGAATGTCATATAAACCCAAAAAGATCTGGGAGATGTAGAGATCTGGAAGTTTCTGTCGAATTGCAGCTGGGGATGGTGCAGTCTGTGTACTTTGGAATTGATTCTAAATACCTCAGGTATAAAGCTTTGAGAAGAATAGCAGAGCTTGCAACTATATTTTTGCTAAATATGTCAAGAGGTGTTAGGTGTCCAGCTCCCCAGACAGGGTCGTGGGAAGACATCCGCTTATACATAGGCAAGCTGAACGTTGGACTTTATTTAGCTTATCCCTGTTTATACCTTTCTCTAAAGTAGTCCACCATACTGCCACACCGTACATTAAAATTTCTAATTACCGATGTGTATAACCAATGCGTGATTCTGGGTTGTAAACCCCATCTATTACCCATAGCTTTTTTGCAAGAAAAGAGAGCTACAGTAGCTTTTTTGACTTTTCCTGTACTGTGCGTTTCCAATTTAGTTTTTTATCTAAGACAAGACCCAGCTATTTAGTTTTGTCTGAGAATATTAATTGGATTCCTTTAATATAGGGAGGGTTGGCAAATGATATTTTGTATCTCCTCAAAAATAAGACAAGGGGAGTCATTCCGTAATTTCCGAAACGATAATCATGAAAACGATTATCATTAACGATATCGTCAATAATTTGTTTCACGTAACTTTTTCACTATTCAGTATAAGTTCGATGAGTCTTTGCCTTGTATATAAACTGAATAGTACTATCATGGAACAGAAAATTTTGGTACGAAAGGCGGACCATGAGGGCGCTGTGTGTACGGAAATTTGGCGTGGAAACTAAGAGCGACTGGAAAATAAAATTTTGAAAGCAAGAGTGGGAATGAAAGGAGTATATTATTTTGTTCTCACAAGTATTAAGATGTGTAAGGGAGTGAGCTGAATCAGCTGTTTATTTCAAAACAAATGAGAAAATGTGAAAACAAAAACACAAAAACAGTTCGTTACCATAGTTACCTTGGATTTTTTTGTGCCTACCTATCAATGTAAAGGAGTTATGCGTATACATATCGTTATAGCTGTGAATTATATGCTTTTCGCAGTAGGTATTTTGCTTGAAGAAAATTATATTCATTTGATTTTAGATTTTCAGTTTTTGAGAAATTGTATACATATCGTTATAGCTATGAATTGTATGCTTTTCGCAGTAGGTATTTTGCTTGAAGCAAATTATATTCATTTGATTTTAGATTTGCTGTTTTTGAGAAATTTAAAAATTTAAATGCAACGTTTTCAAATTTCATTCTCTGTAGGATTCATTGTTGCCATATTTTGAATATGGGGTATAGAAGTATGTACATATATTATATATATATTATTTTATTTAGTTTTGAAAAAAACTAGTCTGAAGAAATCACAAATTTCACCGATTTCACTATTTTTTGGTAATAACCACACAAAATCGCACAACCGCCAAAGTTGAAATTTTGAAAGTTTTGAATTTGAATTGATTAAAGGCAACGAACGAAAAAACGCTGCAATTTACATTCGAAAGAAATAGGACAGGGCTGCCACTTTTGAACGTGAATATAATAGAATAATTTACTAGTAATATAAGATTTGTTTTTCATTTCACCTTATAAATGCGTACCTACCAATAGGTATACGAAAATGCATTTACGTGAACTAAAATTTTATTTTAATGTTTCCGTGAACTACAGTAGATTTAACGTATGAAATTTAAAACCATTTTCAAGGGAATTCAGATTGTTCAAAAATGTTTTATATTACATAAAACATGTTTCACAATTAAACCCTCATTTTGGTTGTTTCAAAAAAAGGAGAAATGGCTAAAGCTTGCTACACTATCTTTTTCTTGATTCTTGCTTTCTTAGGAAAAAGGGCAAATTGTTTTGGTTTGTCGCGTGTAATTAATTATATAAGTAATCACGTTAAAAAAATGACATTCCAATTTTAAGGAATTTTATTAAAGAATAAAGATGAAAAAGACTTAACATTGAAGAACACATCAAAATTCAAATCAAAATTAAATTCATTTTTTATTTCTAACTAAATCATTGTCAATTTTAATTTTCTCCTCAATTACTATTGATTTATTTCTATGGTGCTAACATCAACTCAACTAAAACGAGTTTTTAAATAAATGACCATTAAAGCTGTTATTTGAACATGAATATATTTTCAATATAGCGGCTGGTATGCAACCCACAATGATAACTTCCCACTCCGATTAGTTACTTAACTATTGGATTTTAATACAAATTAGGTAAATGTCCCAAATAATATTTTCTGTGATATTAAATTAGTTTGAAGCCAATGTTTTTAATTTTTGAAAAGGTATTTGAGTTAAAAGTAAATTTTTACCAAGTATTAGTATTATTTTTTTTACATTTTGTACAAAAACTGTCAATTAAATTTTTCTCATCATTTTACCAGATGTCAAAACCGTTATTTTTCGTTACATAAAATTGTTTTGGAGATGAAATCATTTTTTGTTCGTACAATTTTCTAGGTGAACAATATTTTGTTTTTCAGTTTTTTGATTTATAAAAAAAACGTTAATTGGAATTTTTCAAAAAAATATATTTGTTTGGTATCGTTTGTGAGATATTTAGGGTTTACTAAAATATTTCGCGAACGTACACACGCAAGCACAGACAACCCTCTAAAAATCTTTCATTTCGACTCTAGGGACCTTGAAACGAAGAGAAATGTCAACATTTTCAATTTGACAAATCGGACCTATTACAATAACTTCCTATATTAAGTTAAAAATGTTCGCACTATTATTAGCATATTTTAAAAATATTTGTCTCATTTCAAAATGATTCGAAAAAATAGGGAAAACCATAATTTTTAATTGGCAACCCCAAAAAGATTATATTCTAATTGTTCTTCTATTTTTTGTCCAGTGTATTTTTGTTGACTCCCTCGAACTTTCACTGAATGTGTATACATTCCTCTCTATCTTCTGTTTTTTTAATAATCTGGAAATTTATTATTTTATATTGGAATTCTCACTTATTTTTACCTCCACCTCAACACATTCCACATGCAAAACATGTGGTACGAATTATTTAGGAAGTCGTAAAAAGATGTCAGGTCGAGCGTTCTCTCTTCATGATAGTACTATTCAAATATATATACAAAGCTTAATCGAAACTTTTATACTTCAATTTGCTTAGTTATCAATGGAAATTAATAGCAGACAATACCTACTTAGCTATCGTACAAACGCTATCGTTTTGACGATATCACTTAGACGATTATCGTCTTGCGTGAAGTGAGACTATCGTTGAAACGCTATCGTCTAACGATTATCGTTTTGCGGAATGACCCCCAGGTCGGTTTTGTGTGGGTTAACACCCAGTCCAGACCGATCAGCCAAAAGTATAAGACATTTTTTAAAAATCCTTTTGGGTTGTTAAGATGCTTTCCTGAAACTGCTATAGCAACGTTGTCCGCATAGGCTATCACTCTGAAGCCCTCCGCATCCAGACCAGTTAGGATTTCATTCACCACCAGGTTGCAGAAGAGAGGGGGTAGAACACCACCTTGCGGTGTCCCTCTACTAACGAATCGTCTAGCAGAAGAGTTGCCCAGTTTTGAGTTAATTATTCTACTAGTAAGCATTAAATGAAGTAACTTCCGAAGCGAACTATCTAAATTTAGAGATGTTAGTGCTGATGTTATTGCAGATGTGTCCACGTTGTTAAAGGCACCTTCGATGTCAGGGAAAGTATTCATAGTGAACTCTTTATGATAGAGGGAATATTTGTGTGTAACACTATTTGCACCGATTTAACTTAATAGTAGGCATGTTGAGACAAGGGCAGTAGTCTTGTATCGATACTTGCCTTTAAATGGATATCAATCAATCTTTCCAAGGTCTTAAGAAAGAATGATGATAGACTTTCAGTTCGTAGATCTTTAGGATTGACTTGCGAGCATTTACCTGCTTTGGGAATAAAAACAAGTTTAACTTCTCTCCATGCCGAGGGAACATGGACCAGGTAAACACAGCTGGTAAAAATTGCCTCAAGGATTGGTGCAATTATGTCAGAAGTCTTTTGTAACTCGGCTGCCTTATTCCATGTGGTCATGCAAATTTAAATGGTTTGAAGCTCTTGAGAGTCCATTGAAGCTTGTCCCTTGTGATCAGACCTTGTGGATGTGTTGTATTTAAACTTAAGGGAACTACCAGGAAAGTGAGTGTCCAATAGTATGTTCAGCAATTCATTACTTGAATTTGTCCAAGAGCCGTCTGCATTTTTCAAGCAGCTTGGCATCGCTGGACTATTTGAAAGAATTTTCCGTAACCTAGACGATTCAGAATTTTCTTAGGGATTCTTTGTAAGAGTCCCAGTGAGAGGCTAGTCTTGCGGCTTTGGCCCGGTTGAAATATTTTCTGCAATCTTTCCTGAGTGAGTCAAGCTCTGAGGCCCACCATTGTGGTTTCCTCTTTCCTCTTATGTGTATAGTTGTATAAGTTGAAAAGCAATTTCTAGCGATCTGTTCGTAGCTGATGTAAGGTCATTGACTTTGTTGTCAAGTTCCTTAGCGTTAGAGGAAGGACTAGACAGTCCAGGTTCTAGTAAACTCTTTAATGAGTTCCTGTATGGATCCCAGTCAGTTTTCCGATAGTTTCGAAAAGTCAATGGACTCGGGTTATCATCCACATTTATATTGAACTGGATATATCTATGATCAGAGAACAAGTGTTCTTTGGATACTTTCCAGTCCAAGATCATATGGTGCATAGTATTGTCGAGTTTTAGCTATGAAGGTTGGTTCATTTCCAACATTACTTACTAGGTTAGTACCAAGAATTTAATCAAAACGAGAGTGCTATTCTATACAGTATGATGAGCGTTAGCATCGCTCGCAATAATTAGACGGTTCCTTTGCCTTTCCGCTTCAGCGACGACTTTCTACAGGGTTTTTCCAGGGAGAGGGCCAAGGTGGTCATGGCCAAGATACGCCGACACTAGCCAGAAACTTCCTTTGGATGTTTCCAGCCTAGCTACGGTGGTATCTTTGTCACTGAAATGATGCAGTAAAAATACACTAACTCTACGTTTCACTAGTATGCAGGATCTAGGTTCATATTTATCTGTCACACACAGTACGTAGTACCCAGGAGTCCTGAGTCCTCGAACAACGGATCCCACAATCCATGGCTCTTGGATCAGGACAATGTATTCCCCGTTTCTTGCCAGACGGAGAAGAAGTGAGGCCGATTCCTTTATGGAGTGTTGGAGATTAATCTGTACTAACTGCAGCATTTTAACTACAATTAGGCAGATCAACCTCCACCACTGTTTAGTTCAGATACTCTGAGGCTCAAGATGAACTGAAGAGTTTGTTCATAATTTTTTTTGTATTTTTCAGTAAGGAAATATATTACTATTTAAATTTTTAAGTATTTGTAACAGTAGTATATAAAAAATTAATAAATATTAGCTTAAAAATAAACAATCTGACGGTCAAGACAGTGCACCGAAGAAATTCGACAACTTATTCGAAAACTGCGTTTGGAGGGAAAAACCAGCTAAAATATTCAAGACATCCTAGGCTGCTTAGCAAAAATGGTCAGTAACGCCTTAAAATGGCAAAATAAACCGAAAGCGCAAGGCTTGATGACTACTGAGAGAACTAAAAGAAAAATTGTTCAGTTAGCAAAGCAGAACCCTTCTATAGGCTCTAGAAAAATAAGAAATGGAGTTTGTTAAAGCGCATAGAGATAGGGCAAAAGAGAAATGGAGAAATGTTCTGTGGAGCGGTGAAAGAATATGTGAGAAAACCGCAAAATGCAGCATACACTTGAAAAACAGTGAAGAATGGTGGATGAAAAATTATGCTATGGGCTTGCTTTCCATACAACGGGATCGGGCCTATAAATCCCATCGGGGGTAAAAGCGATGCAACCGAGTATATGAAAATTCTCGAGGAGGTTTTGTTACCCTATGCTGAAGAGGAAATGCCGTTGGTTTGGGTATACCAACAAGATTATGACCCAAAGCATACGTCAAAAAAGTCAAAATCATGGTTTGCGCAGAAGAAATTATCCGTTATGGAGTGGCCCGCTTAATCCCCCGACCTTTACCTCATCTAAGATTTGTGGGGGAATGTTAAGAACGCAGTTCATAAAGCAAAACCCAAGAAGTTGAAAAATTTGTGGGAAGCCGTGCGTGATTCGTTGAACGCAATACCAGTCGAGAGGTGTCAGATTTTAGTGGACTCGATACCTCGTAGATGCGAAGCATCATAAAAACAATGGTTAGGTATGCAACAAAGTACTAATTGTTAGCTAACATTATTTTTATACTTTCATATAACTTATTAAAGTTTTTCATACTTCTTACGTAATAGATCTAGTACTTTGTCATAAACTGCTATTTTTGTGAACAGCCATATATTTAAAATACGGTTTTTACTGTGACAATGCTACCGTTAAAAATCGATAGTACTGTTATTATGAATAAAATATTTTAGTTTGTTATTAGAAGTTTAATAAAATTTTCTATAACGTTGATATTAAACACCTTTTTGTTTTATTTGGTGAGCACCGCTATTTTTATGAACACAACTGTATGTAGCTTACCTATACAAAAATACCCAACAAAAACAAACAAACGAAAATATAAGACATTTACTTGCATTTGTTTTTACAGTCTGCGTAGAAATAAAATATACGCTTTTATTATTTATTTTTTTGTAATTTGGGTTACGAAAATTATGTGTTCGATAAGATATAACAATTTAAAGTTCCGTGAAAGAAAAAAATATAATAATTAATGTAACTTTAAGGAATTTCGAAAAAAATTACTTATGGTTAGATTTCTAAACCTACTTAACTTACATCATTAGTATCGACGGTTGAATTTGTTGAATTTCCTTATTTTTTTTCGGAAATTATTGGTAGCATGCAGTTCGTGTAAGTGAAGATTTAGGGGGATGTGGAGGTGACGCGTACAAAAATAAGACCGAGTACAGGCAAGTCAAAAAAAATGTAAATTGAATTTTGAGTTTTTTGTTTTCTGGATGAGATGATATGTAGGTAGTCTCTGGATTAGGGCCTGATATAAAATCGAGGACATATCAGCAGTTGTCGTATCTTTTACGATACGTGGGAGGGCTTTCCCTCTGAGAGGCAATATCTTCGGGCTTTTTCCTCCTTGGAACTTTTTGTTGAGTAATCAGCTTTTTATATTGGACGAATTTTTTTAATATCTACCCCGGCATGTAAATACGTAACAAACGTTAAGCATAACGAAAGCAAGAACCCCCCCATTCCGACGAGCTAGGACGTGCTTATGCTAGCATGCCATGCCCTTGTGACCTGCACACCCTTCCTTCCTGCTGCCAGGACCAGCATGCTGCAATGGTAAGTTTAATGGTGGTTTTAATGGTGGCAAGGGAAGGAATTTTTAAGGGCACTCTAACCGACGCGTTCCGACCATTTGCTATGTGAGTGTGTTTTAAGGATAATAGCACCCCTACTATACGTTTGAATAGGGAATCAACTGTCGAGAGTTCCGTTACAAAACTTCATACGGCTTGATCTTCAGTATTTGTACCGGAACCATGTTCTTTAAAGGTCTCACGTGAGTCTTCCCAATAATAACGTTTTAGGAAGACTTTACAAATGCTGGTTCGACCATGAGGTATCGATGGCTGCTAACCTTACCTTCCATTTCGTAAATACGAATACTTCTGAAGAAGCAGGTAAAGTGAGATCTTCTTTGATGACGGTTTTCACAGATGACGAGGTCTAATACGAGTTAGTACCATAGATCATCGGACAATGAACTAGTCGCTTATATGTCAATGTTAGCCACACATTTGTTGCCGTTCATGCTTGCTTCCATGGTCAGGCTCTTGTTGTCACGTTTCGTTTGAGAATCCTGGATGTTGTTTCTGGGGCCATCGATAGGAGAAACCAATTTCTGCCCAATATTCACGATTTTAAATTGTTTTAAAATGTTTAATGGGGAAATAGGATTTGCGAAAATTAAAGCTAGCTGGATTTAATTTGCAGAAAATCCTAAGTAGGCAAAACATAATTTTAACAAACCTTATTGTTGACAACGTCACCGCCAACAATTGTGACTTTTGTCGAGTCTTGAGTGTTTCTCCCCACTCGAATTTTTATCTCTATACTGACTTTTGAATTCATAATCGTTATTAAAAATTGACATCTCTGTTGTTTTGGTTTTCTTGGTTGCTTGACACTACCAGATTGATAGAGGGTTGGATGTAAGCTCTCCCAATGAAATAATATTTTCAAAAGTTGTTTTGTGTAATATAGAGATCAGCGCACACTGCCATCTCATGAACTACAATGTTCCAAACCAATTTGACATACGCGCATGGATGTTGGATACATTTTTGGATACAAATTTTAAATTATTGTTGCGAATTGTGTGTAATTGTTGCCCCAAAACTTCTGATAAGACAAATATTTTAAATAAAGAAATACATTTTGTACTTACATTTCGCTAACAACAATTAACAAACCAGATATGAAATGAAATATCATTTTATATGCTGATCTGAATTGTATAGAATTAATGCGTTCACGTAAATAGAAGAATAACGCCCAGTATTACAGGTTCACTTCACTTCAAAACGATGCAGAGACAAATGCAATTAATTCGCAACGTCAGACAGTTTTATAACCGTTACGTTATTGTTGCGCTGGTGCTGTATCAAACACCTTTTTAAGACTGTGCTCTGTGGAGCTTAGTCTTAGTCAAGAAATTTTGCATCCAATTATATTATTTACTGCATTGTGTATATACATGTGTGAGTATTATAGAAGCATAATAGTAGTGCTTTATTTCTTTTTTTATAATAGAATGACGGTGTATTGTCACGACAACGCTTCAAAGTTTGTATTTATTCTTTCCCATGGCCAAAGATCACGACAGTACATTCTACCTGAAGACTTAGAATCGGTGGTTCAAGATGTTGTGGAAACACATCCCGGGCTTTCTTTCTTAAGGCAAGCAACAGAATTTCATTCTAAATATGTAACAACGGTTATAGCTCGAGTTTTCTACTCTGTGAACCGCAGTTGGTCTGGTAAAATAACTGCAATAGAAATTAGGAATTCAGATTTACTTGAGGTAGGTATTTATTTTACTGTTTGTTTTTTGTAAGGCATAGAATTTTATAAACATGGACCAGGTAAACACAGCTGGTAAAAATTGCATCAAGGATTGGTGCAATTATGTCAGAAGTCTTTTGTAAATCGGCTGTCTTATTCCATCCGGTCCTGCAAATTTAAATGGTTTGAAGCTGTTGAAAGTCCATTGAAGCTTGTCCCTTGTGATCAGAAATTGTAGATGTGTTGTATTTAAACTTGAGAGAACTACCAGGAAAGTGAGTGTCCAATAGTATGTTCAGCAATTCATTACTTGAATTTGTCCAGGAGCCGTCTGCATTTTTCAAGCAGCTTGGCATCGCTGGACTATTTGAAAGAATTTTCCGTAACCTAGACGATTCAGAATTTTCTTAGGGATTCTTTGTAAGAGTCCCAGTGAGAGGCTAGTCTTGCGGCTTTGGCCCGGTTGAAATATTTTCTGCAATCTTTCCTGAGTGAGTCAAGCCCTGAGGCCCACCATTGTGGTTTCCTCTTTCCTCTTATGTGTATAATTGTATAAGTGGACAAGCAATTTCTAGCGATCTGTTCGTAGCTGAGGTAAGGTTATTGACTTTGTTGTCAAGTTCATTAGCGTTAGAGGAAGGACTAGACAGTCCAGGTTCTAGTAAACTCTTTAATGAGTTCCTGTATGGATCCCAGTCAGTTTTCCGATAGTTTCGAAAAGTCAATGGACTCGGGTTATCATCCACATTTATATTGAACTGGATATATCTATGATCAGAGAACAAGTGTTCTTTGAATACTTTCCAGTCCAAGATCGTATGGTGTATAGTATCTGAGACAAGAGTTATGTATAAGACTTCTTGTCGAGTTTTAGCTATGAAGGTTGGTTTATTTCCAACATTACTTACTAGGTTAGTACCAAGAATATAATCATTATTATTATTATTATTATTTATTAATTTCCACATAAATGATACAAATTAATACTTAAAACTAAACAGCACTAGCACAGTAACAAGGCTTTCGGCTGGTATCTTAAATAAATCGATGTACAAAATAAGTTGATGCAAAGATCCAGGGGGAGCGGCCGAAGGATGCAGGTGGGGGGATGATAAAGACCCCGCACATGCCTCCCTCGGTAGCTCCCCCGGTAGTTGAGAAATAAGGTATTAATACTATATACATGAATCAAGTTTAAGAATTTGTAAGATTTTAAATACAGATTTTATGTTTTTTTCAGTAGGATTTGAAAGCAAAGTTAGAAAAGTAGTATTATGAACATTTTTAAATAAGCTATTGACTTTAATGCATTCTGCTGTTAAATGTTAAATTGATAATATAGTATTTGTTTGGCAGAGGTGGCAAATTGGTGGAGGTTCTTTTTTTAATAAATGGTTGTTGGTTATCCAGGTATGTCCAAGTCTCAATCTTGTAAAACACTTGTTCATTTTTGAGGACGTGGTTGTGGGATAAATAGCAGGTTCTCCTTCTTTGTTAACTGTCGAGTAGTGGTGAATATGGTGAGCCCAATATTCTTTCCGCTTACGCTGCCAGTATGCGTCTATCATTCTTTGGAGGTCCTTTTTGGGTGGGAGGTGTTGCGTGACCGCTGTGTTGGGGCATACAGAAATAGTTTTAGCTTCTCTGTCTGCGGCTTCATTTCCCGAAATGTTGACATGCCCTGGGATCCAGATTAATCTTAATTTTTGACCCAGCGATATAATGTTGTCTCGTATTTTATTGATGATTGGTGTTCGGTGTTTTATGTTTTTTATGGCAGATAATGTGGAAAGGCTGTCGGTGAGGATGATGGTTTTTTTGTTTGTTGTTTTGGCGATCATTGTTGCCCTTAAAATTGCTAAGGCTTCAGCAGAGAAAATTGAAAAATAAGCTGGAAGTTTCTCAGTAAAGCAAGATACTCCGTGTTTGTCAACGACAGCGTATCCAGTACCTTCACTACTCTTGGAACCATCGGTGTAGAGTGCATTCCAGGTGTTTGTAGGATAAGTCTCCATAAGGTTTAGGAAAAGTTGCATATACTTTTCTTTAGGGGTATAGTTTTTGGGATATATAGATAGATGGGTATCGATGGTATCCAATGTGAGTTTCCAAGTCGGGAACTTTTCAATGGGTATACTTTTAATAGTAAGGTCTATTTCGAAGTCTTTTCCAAAAGAGAGGGCTTTATAGAGGGTTGATGGTTGCTTAGGTAATTTTTTTCTGCGAATAATTTTTTTTGTGTCGTTTTGAATTGGCGAGTTGTATGATTCGCATATTTTTGGGAGAAGTTTCGATATGAGGAAGTCCCTCCTGTCTTCGATTGAGTAAAATCCACCTTCCGTCATCATGTTTATAATTGGTGTTGTTCGGAATGATTTGAGGCTAGCCCTTACTGCTGCGTGATAGATTGGGTGCAATATTTTAAGGTTTGAATTTGCAGTTTTGCCGTAAATAGTAAGGCCATAGTCGAGTTTGGAGCAGAAAATAGCTTTTGTTATGTAGATGAGTGTGTTAATGTGTACAAAACTTTTACGTGAAGATAAATATTTTATAACATTAAGTCTAGATGCTAGTTTTGTTTTCAAATCTGTACAATGTTTTTTAAAGTTAAACTTGTTATCAAATAGTATACCTAAGATGCTTAAAGTATTTACAGTTTGTATGTTTATATTGCTTATATTAATAATATGATTTGTACAATTGTGTTTTCTACAAATGTGTAGATGCTTATTTTTATCTGGTGAAATAATTGCACCCGACTGGGTGCACCAGTTGCTTATGGAAGTTATAACATCCTTAAATAAATTGATTGTTCGTGACATATCATTACATTTGGCCATTATATAAAGTTCGTCGGCGTATAATGAATGATCTATATTTTTGAATCTTATGATTATGTCACTGATGTCATTATAGGCAATTAAAAAAAGGACCACCGAAAGAGGAGATCCTTGTGGTATACCATTGTTCAAGGTATACAGACCGGAATAAAAATTATTTATTTTAGTTCTGAAAAATCGGTTTGTTAGAAATGATTTAACAAAACTGCACATTTTTGAACCAATATTCCAACTGATTAGTTTATTCAAAATGACATGGATTCCAATGCGTTCGAAGGCTTTTTCAAAGTCAATTGAAACGATTGACACATGGTTTTTGCAGGACATTGCAGATGCTACGAATTCGTCGATGTGTAGGAGTGAATCTATAGAACTGCGACCGTATTTGAAAGCAACTTGGTTAAGATTTATTAGATTTTGCGTTTCAATAAACCAAAGAAGTCGTTTTGAGACAATTTTTTCTAGGAGTTTGCTTGTGCAAGATAAGAGTGAAATTGGTCTATAGCTATTGCTATCATATGGTTGTTTTTTCGGTTTTGGTATTGGAATGTTAGTAGCGGTTTTCCAAGATTTTGGAAGAATTCCTTGATCGTAAATATTATTAAATAACTCCAGAATACGTTTTTTGACAGTAAGAGGTGCATTTTTTAACATCGGGTAAGAAATACGATCGAATCCAGGTGTTTTACCTTTAACCAAGCTTAAATTACTTTCTAATTCAAGAAAGTTAAAAGGCTGTTCAAGAAAATTCGCAGGTGGAAGTAAATTGGAGGTCGTAAGGTTAAACGTTTCGCATTACAAAATTGGGTCGAAAAATTATTATCGTTAGAATAGGTGGACCAGCGATTTGCAAAGTGTTCGGCTATTGCTTTTGGATCAGTTAGAGTTACTGATTCTGTTTCGATTATTTTTATTGAGTGGGGTGTGTAGTTGCCTGTAAGCGTTCTTACATCTGACCAGATTTTTTTTATCGATGTATTTGGGTTCAGTTTTGAAGTAAATTGTTTGAAACTTTCGATTTTTGATGCTTTGACTTGTCTTCGAAATAAGGCGTTAGCTTTTCGATAGTTGATAAGATTATTGTTATTAGGGTACCTCTTAAAAATTTTCCATAGGTGTTGTTTATTCTTACGCAAGGAAGCGATTTCGGCATTCCACCAAGGAACTACATTTTTCACGAGTTTGTTTTTTGTTTGTGGGATGGCAACATTTGCTGCGAATCGTAAACATTTAGTGATGCTTGCTGCTTCTTTATTTATGTTTTTAGATATTGGCTTTGTATTTGAAAATTCTTCAGCTTTAATCTGGAAAAGGTCCCAGTCAGCGCGGTCTGTTAAGAATTTGGGGGTAGGAAGGGAGTTGCTATTTAAATTTCGTTTGAGATTAATTGTGGTAATTATGGGGAAATGGTCACTACCGTGTAGGAAGTCGAGTCTGTGCCATGTGGTGTTAGGTGTTAGTTCTGGGGATGCAAGCGTCAAATCTACATGTGTAAAGGTGTTATGGGTTGAGAAGTGTGTAGGACTGCCATCGTTTAGGAGGGATAGGTTTGAATTGATTAAGAAATTTTCCACAATCTTGCCTCTTTTATTTGCTAGTGGGGATCCCCAAAAAGGGCTCCAGGAATTGAAATCGCCTGTTATTAATAAGAGAGCGTTGAGCGAGGAGATAATGTCAACTAAATTTGCGGTTGAGAATTGTTGTGAAGGGTGAATGTAAATTGAGAGAATGGTGACTTTAATTTCGAGATTTTTTTCAACGGCTATTGCAGATATTATATTTGAAGTTAAGAATACTGGTTTATGTGGAACGGATTTGTGTATAAGAAAACCAACACCTTGTTTTGCGGTAGTGACGGAAGGTAAATTATGGAAATAGGACTTGTATTGCTTAGGAGATTTTGTTATTGTGTTAGTAAAGTCATGGGTTTCTTGAAGAGAAATTATGTGGGGTGAGTGTTCTTTAATTAACAGCTCAAGTTCATGGTAATTGTTAAGGTATCCGTTTAGATTCCATTGAAGGATCTTAAGGAAAGATTTGGCAGTTAGAGAAGGCTTTTGTACAGTATGGGAGGAACCATACTGAGAAAAGCCGTTGTTGGTTGTATTTCCTTGACTCCGTCGCCCTGAAGTCGAAACATCCAAACTCCCAGAGGAGTTTGGGTGCTTCGACCCCCCGGCGACGGAGTCGTTGTTTGGAGATCCGATTATTTGTTTAGATGTCATCATCATCATTTTCGGAAATTTTTTCGTATTGTTCGTTGTGATTGTCGACGATCATAGGTGAGTCATTTGGATTTTTGTTTGAGTCAATATTTAATTTATTAGTGTTTGTTTGAGTAGAAAAGTTAGTTAAATTTGGTTGAGAGACTGTGTTTGATGATGAATAGAGTGTAGAATGTAAGGAGCTTGTTGATGGATTAGTGTCTGATGGTTTTGGTGTGAAAGGAGAGTTTTTTTTTGTTAGGTTCATTGTCTGAGATTGGTAAATTAGTTTTTGTTGGTTTTGAGTTGTTGATGTTAGAGAGACTTTTGAGAATTTGTTTGAGTTTGAAGGTTCAGTTGGGAGATTGAAAGATAAGTTCGGAGGTTTGACTGTTGCTTCTGTAACTGAAAAAGTAGTTGTATTGTTGTTGATTTTTTCTTTGGTTGAAATAATTGGGAGGGAAGAACTATTTCTTTTTTAAGTTGTGTTTAATTCTACGGAGGTTGAGGATGAAGGAGGTGAGGTGAGGTTAGTAACATTAGCTTGCATGTGAGAGTTGGGTATAGAACCGGTTTTCGTCACATTGGAGTAGGATGGTGAAGAAGAGTTTTCGGAGATGCAAGGGTTTTGTTTACTGTAGATCTGTTTCGCTTCAGACAAAGAGCACTTTTTAATTGTTTTAATTTTTAGAATTTCTTTTGCTTGTGCAAAGCGCTTACATTCTCTTGAAGAAGCAGGGTGTTTCTCTGCGCAGTTAGCACATAAAGTGCGTGTGCAGCTTTCGGGCGAGTGAGGGGGGAGATTACATGTAACACATGTTTCACTGCGAGTACACCTGTTTTTGGTGTGGCCCAGAAGTTGGCATTTCTTACAGCGCATCGGATTTGGGAAAAATTCTTCCACTTTAAGGTTGTACCATCCTACGTTAACAGTTGTGGGAGGATTTTTGTCGTCTTTTTTAACAATTTTTTTAAATTTATGGATTCCGGTAACACCTTGGTCCTTCATCTCATCTATGATTTCATTTTCTGGAAGGTTATTTAAGCATGGGGCATATACGGTACCTTTAGATGAATTCAATTGATTATGTAGCGAAATTGAAGCGGGACAAAGATTGGCAAGTGATTTCTTTGAGAGGAAAATATTGGCAACGTGTTGAGATTTAACTAAAATTAGTAGGTTTCCATCACGGAGTTGAGTTATAGACTCATAAGCCCTACTTATGCCATCTATAGCTTTTTTTAAAAGAAAAACACTGATAGAGGTTAGGGGTTTTTGCGGGTCTGAGGAAGATATGATAATGAATTTGGGATTTTTAAGGTGGAGGGCGGAAGGTAATTCGAAATTGGGAGTTATTGTAGTATGTGAATTAGTTTTAGTTTTTTTTTTGGCGGGTCAGAATGCTGATTAAACTCAGCGAACCGATTGCCCGAGAGAACACTTGGCCCTGAGGCCATTTCACTCTTTTAAACCACTAATTAAGTAATTGGCACTTTCTTGTTCGGAAAAAAAAACATATGAAAGGAAGGGAGTGGGGAGAGCGCGGAAAGAAAAAAAATCACTAACAACTTCGGGAGAGCAGAAATAACACAATCGAATTCGATCTTGACGGCTCGAAGTATAGTCGGTGACTGAAAGAATATAATCAAAAAGAGAGTGCTATTCTATACAGTATGATGAGCGTTAGCATCGCTCGCAATAATTAGACGGTTCCTTTGCCTTTCCGCTTCAGCGACGACTTTCTACAGGGTTTTTCCAGGGAGAGGGCCAAGGTGGTCATGGCCAAGATACGCCGACACTAGCCAGAAACTTCCTTTGGATGTTTCCAGCCTAGCTACGGTGGTATCTTTGTCACTGAAATGATGCAGTAAAAATACACTAACTCTACGTTTCACTAGTATGCAGGATCTAGGTTCATATTTATCTGTCACACACAGTACGTAGTACCCAGGAGTCCTGAGTCCTCGAACAACGGATCCCACAATCCATGGCTCTTGGATCAGGACAATGTATTCCCCGTTTCTTGCCAGACGGGGAAGAAGTGAGGCCGATTCCTTTATGGAGTGTTGGAGATTAATCTGTACTAACTGCAGCATTTTAACTACAATTAGGCAGATCAACCTCCACCACTGTTTAGTTCAGATACTCTGAGGCTCAAGATGAACTGAAGAGTTTGTTCATAATTTTTTTTGTATTTTTTAGTAAGGAAATATATTACTATTTAAATTTTTAAGTATTTGTAACAGTAGTATATAAAAAATTAATAAATATTAGCTTAAAAATAAACAATCTGACGGTCAAGACAGTGCACCGAAGAAATTCGACAACTTATTCGAAAACTGCGTTTGGAGGGAAAAACCAGCTAAAATATTCAAGACATCCTAGGCTGCTTAGCAAAAATGGTCAGTAACGCCTTAAAATGGCAAAATAAACCGAAAGCGCAAGGCTTGATGACTACTGAGAGAACTAAAAGAAAAATTGTTCAGTTAGCAAAGCAGAACCCTTCTATAGGCTCTAGAAAAATAAGAAATGGAGTTTGTTAAAGCGCATAGAGATAGGGCAAAAGAGAAATGGAGAAATGTTCTGTGGAGCGGTGAAAGAATATGTGAGAAAACCGCAAAATGCAGCATACACTTGAAAAACAGTGAAGAATGGTGGATGAAAAATTATGCTATGGGCTTGCTTTCCATACAACGGGATCGGGCCTATAAATCCCATCGGGGGTAAAAGCGATGCAACCGAGTATATGAAAATTCTCGAGGAGGTTTTGTTACCCTATGCTGAAGAGGAAATGCCGTTGGTTTGGGTATACCAACAAGATTATGACCCAAAGCATACGTCAAAAAAGTCAAAATCATGGTTTGCGCAGAAGAAATTATCCGTTATGGAGTGGCCCGCTTAATCCCCCGACCTTTACCTCATCTAAAATTTGTGGGGGAATGTTAAGAACGCAGTTCATAAAGCAAAACCCAAGAAGTTGAAAAATTTGTGGGAAGCCGTGCGTGATTCGTTGAACGCAATACCAGTCGAGAGGTGTCAGATTTTAGTGGACTCGATACCTCGTAGATGCGAAGCATCATAAAAACAATGGTTAGGTATGCAACAAAGTACTAATTGTTAGCTAACATTATTTGTATACTTTCATATAACTTATTAAAGTTTTTCATACTTCTTACGTAATAGATCTAGTACTTTGTCATAAACTGCTATTTTTGTGAACAGCCATATATTTAAAATACGGTTTTTACTGTGACAATGCTACCGTTAAAAATCGATAGTACTGTTATTATGAATAAAATATTTTAGTTTGTTATTAGAAGTTTAATAAAATTTTCTAAAACGTTGATATTAAACACCTTTTTGTTTTATTTGGTGAGCACCGCTATTTTTATGAACACAACTGTATGTAGCTAACCTATACAAAAATACCCAACAAAAACAAACAAACGAAAATATAAGACATTTACTTGCATTTGTTTTTACAGTCTGCGTAGAAATAAAATATACGCTTTTATTATTTATTTTTTTGTAATTTGGGTTACGAAAATTATGTGTTCGATAAGATATAACAATTTAAAGTTCCGTGAAAGAAAAAAATATAATAATTAATGTAACTTTAAGGAATTTCGAAAAAAATTACTTATGGTTAGATTTCTAAACCTACTTAACTTACATCATTAGTATCGACGGTTGAATTTGTTGAATTTCCTTATTTTTTTTCGGAAATTATTGGTAGCATGCAGTTCGTGTAAGTGAAGATTTAGGGGGATGTGGAGGTGACGCGTACAAAAATAAGACCGAGTACAGGCAAGTCAAAAAAAATGTAAATTGAATTTTGAGTTTTTTGTTTTCTGGATGAGATGATATGTAGGTAGTCTCTGGATTAGGGCCTGATATAAAATCGAGGACATATCAGCAGTTGTCGTATCTTTTACGATACGTGGGAGGGCTTTCCCTCTGAGAGGCAATATCTTCGGGCTTTTTCCTCCATGGAACTTTTTGTTGAGTAATCAGCTTTTTATATTGGACGAATTTTTTTAATATCTACCCCGGCATGTAAATACGTAACAAACGTTAAGCATAACGAAAGCAAGAACCCCCCCCATTCCGACGAGCTAGGACGTGCTTATGCTAGCATGCCATGCCCTTGTGACCTGCACACCCTTCCTTCCTGCTGCCAGGACCAGCATGCTGCACCTGTAAGTTTAATGGTGGTTTTAATGGTGGCAAGGGAAGGAATTTTTAAGGGCACTCTAACCGACGCGTTCCGACCATTTGCTATGTGAGTGTGTTTTAAGGATAATAGCACCCCTACTATACGTTTGAATAGGGAATCAACTGTCGAGAGTTCCGTTACAAAACTTCATACGGCTTGATCTTCAGTATTTGTACCGGAACCATGTTCTTTAAAGGTCTCACGTGAGTCTTCCCAATAATAACGTTTTAGGAAGACTTTACAAATGCTGGTTCGACCATGAGGTATCGATGGCTGCTAACCTTACCTTCCATTTCGTCCATACGAATACTTCTGAAGAAGCAGGTAAAGTGAGATCTTCTTTGATGACGGTTTTCACAGATGACGAGGTCTAATACGAGTTAGTACCATAGATCATCGGACAATGAACTAGTCGCTTATATGTCAATGTTAGCCACACATTTGGTGCCGTTCATGCTTGCTTCCATGGTCAGGCTCTTGTTGTCACGTTTCGTTTGAGAATCCTGGATGTTGTTTCTGGGGCCATCGATAGGAGAAACCAATTTCTGCCCAATATTCACGATTTTAAATTGTTTTAAAATGTTTAATGGGGAAATAGGATTTGCGAAAATTAAAGCTAGCTGGATTTAATTTGCAGAAAATCCTAAGTAGGCAAAACATAATTTTAACAAACCTTATTGTTGACAACGTCACCGCCAACAATTGTGACTTTTGTCGAGTCTTGAGTGTTTCTCCCCACTCGAATTTTTATCTCTATACTGACTTTTGAATTCATAATCGTTATTAAAAATTGACATCTCTGTTGTTTTGGTTTTCTTGGTTGCTTGACACTACCAGATTGATAGAGGGTTGGATGTAAGCTCTCCCAATGAAATAATATTTTCAAAAGTTGTTTTGTGTAATATAGAGATCAGCGCACACTGCCATCTCATGAACTACAATGTTCCAAACCAATTTGACATACGCGCATGGATGTTGGATACATTTTTGGATACAAATTTTAAATTATTGTTGCGAATTGTGTGTAATTGTTGCCCCAAAACTTCTGATAAGACAAATATTTTAAATAAAGAAATACATTTTGTACTTACATTTCGCTAACAACAATTAACAAACCAGATATGAAATGAAATATCATTTTATATGCTGATCTGAATTGTATAGAATTAATGCGTTCACGTAAATAGAAGAATAACGCCCAGTATTACAGGTTCACTTCACTTCAAAACGATGCAGAGACAAATGCAATTAATTCGCAACGTCAGACAGTTTTATAACCGTTACGTTATTGTTGCGCTGGTGCTGTATCAAACACCTTTTTAAGACTGTGCTCTGTGGAGCTTAGTCTTAGTCAAGAAATTTTGCATCCAATTATATTATTTACTGCATTGTGTATATACATGTGTGAGTATTATAGAAGCATAATAGTAGTGCTTTATTTCTTTTTTTATAATAGAATGACGGTGTATTGTCACGACAACGCTTCAAAGTTTGTATTTATTCTTTCCCATGGCCAAAGATCACGACAGTACATTCTACCTGAAGACTTAGAATCGGTGGTTCAAGATGTTGTGGAAACACATCCCGGGCTTTCTTTCTTAAGGCAAGCAACAGAATTTCATTCTAAATATGTAACAACGGTTATAGCTCGAGTTTTCTACTCTGTGAACCGCAGTTGGTCTGGTAAAATAACTGCAATAGAAATTAGGAATTCAGATTTACTTGAGGTAGGTATTTATTTTACTGTTTGTTTTTTGTAAGGCATAGAATTTTATAAACATGGACCAGGTAAACACAGCTGGTAAAAATTGCCTCAAGGATTGGTGCAATTATGTCAGAAGTCTTTTGTAAATCGGCTGTCTTATTCCATCCGGTCCTGCAAATTTAAATGGTTTGAAGCTGTTGAAAGTCCATTGAAGCTTGTCCCTTGTGATCAGAAATTGTAGATGTGTTGTATTTAAACTTGAGAGAACTACCAGGAAAGTGAGTGTCCAATAGTATGTTCAGCAATTCATTACTTGAATTTGTCCAGGAGCCGTCTGCATTTTTCAAGCAGCTTGGCATCGCTGGACTATTTGAAAGAATTTTCCGTAACCTAGACGATTCAGAATTTTCTTAGGGATTCTTTGTAAGAGTCCCAGTGAGAGGCTAGTCTTGCGGCTTTGGCCCGGTTGAAATATTTTCTGCAATCTTTCCTGAGTGAGTCAAGCCCTGAGGCCCACCATTGTGGTTTCCTCTTTCCTCTTATGTGTATAATTGTATAAGTGGACAAGCAATTTCTAGCGATCTGTTCGTAGCTGAGGTAAGGTTATTGACTTTGTTGTCAAGTTCATTAGCGTTAGAGGAAGGACTAGACAGTCCAGGTTCTAGTAAACTCTTTAATGAGTTCCTGTATGGATCCCAGTCAGTTTTCCGATAGTTTCGAAAAGTCAATGGACTCGGGTTATCATCCACATTTATATTGAACTGGATATATCTATGATCAGAGAACAAGTGTTCTTTGAATACTTTCCAGTCCAAGATCGTATGGTGTATAGTATCTGAGACAAGAGTTATGTATAAGACTTCTTGTCGAGTTTTAGCTATGAAGGTTGGTTTATTTCCAACATTACTTACTAGGTTAGTACCAAGAATATAATCATTATTATTATTATTATTATTTATTAATTTCCACATAAATGATACAAATTAATACTTAAAACTAAACAGCACTAGCACAGTAACAAGGCTTTCGGCTGGTATCTTAAATAAATCGATGTACAAAATAAGTTGATGCAAAGATCCAGGGGGAGCGGCCGAAGGATGCAGGTGGGGGGATGATAAAGACCCCGCACATGCCTCCCTCGGTAGCTCCCCCGGTAGTTGAGAAATAAGGTATTAATACTATATACATGAATCAAGTTTAAGAATTTGTAAGATTTTAAATACAGATTTTATGTTTTTTTCAGTAGGATTTGAAAGCAAAGTTAGAAAAGTAGTATTATGAACATTTTTAAATAAGCTATTGACTTTAATGCATTCTGCTGTTAAATGTTAAATTGATAATATAGTATTTGTTTGGCAGAGGTGGCAAATTGGTGGAGGTTCTTTTTTTAATAAATGGTTGTTGGTTATCCAGGTATGTCCAAGTCTCAATCTTGTAAAACACTTGTTCATTTTTGAGGACGTGGTTGTGGGATAAATAGCAGGTTCTCCTTCTTTGTTAACTGTCGAGTAGTGGTGAATATGGTGAGCCCAATATTCTTTCCGCTTACGCTGCCAGTATGCGTCTATCATTCTTTGGAGGTCCTTTTTGGGTGGGAGGTGTTGCGTGACCGCTGTGTTGGGGCATACAGAAATAGTTTTAGCTTCTCTGTCTGCGGCTTCATTTCCCGAAATGTTGACATGCCCTGGGATCCAGATTAATCTTAATTTTTGACCCAGCGATATAATGTTGTCTCGTATTTTATTGATGATTGGTGTTCGGTGTTTTATGTTTTTTATGGCAGATAATGTGGAAAGGCTGTCGGTGAGGATGATGGTTTTTTTGTTTGTTGTTTTGGCGATCATTGTTGCCCTTAAAATTGCTAAGGCTTCAGCAGAGAAAATTGAAAAATAAGCTGGAAGTTTCTCAGTAAAGCAAGATACTCCGTGTTTGTCAACGACAGCGTATCCAGTACCTTCACTACTCTTGGAACCATCGGTGTAGAGTGCATTCCAGGTGTTTGTAGGATAAGTCTCCATAAGGTTTAGGAAAAGTTGCATATACTTTTCTTTAGGGGTATAGTTTTTGGGATATATAGATAGATGGGTATCGATGGTATCCAATGTGAGTTTCCAAGTCGGGAACTTTTCAATGGGTATACTTTTAATAGTAAGGTCTATTTCGAAGTCTTTTCCAAAAGAGAGGGCTTTATAGAGGGTTGATGGTTGCTTAGGTAATTTTTTTCTGCGAATAATTTTTTTTGTGTCGTTTTGAATTGGCGAGTTGTATGATTCGCATATTTTTGGGAGAAGTTTCGATATGAGGAAGTCCCTCCTGTCTTCGATTGAGTAAAATCCACCTTCCGTCATCATGTTTATAATTGGTGTTGTTCGGAATGATTTGAGGCTAGCCCTTACTGCTGCGTGATAGATTGGGTGCAATATTTTAAGGTTTGAATTTGCAGTTTTGCCGTAAATAGTAAGGCCATAGTCGAGTTTGGAGCAGAAAATAGCTTTTGTTATGTAGATGAGTGTGTTAATGTGTACAAAACTTTTACGTGAAGATAAATATTTTATAACATTAAGTCTAGATGCTAGTTTTGTTTTCAAATCTGTACAATGTTTTTTAAAGTTAAACTTGTTATCAAATAGTATACCTAAGATGCTTAAAGTATTTACAGTTTGTATGTTTATATTGCTTATATTAATAATATGATTTGTACAATTGTGTTTTCTACAAATGTGTAGATGCTTATTTTTATCTGGTGAAATAATTGCACCCGACTGGGTGCACCAGTTGCTTATGGAAGTTATAACATCCTTAAATAAATTGATTGTTCGTGACATATCATTACATTTGGCCATTATATAAAGTTCGTCGGCGTATAATGAATGATCTATATTTTTGAATCTTATGATTATGTCACTGATGTCATTATAGGCAATTAAAAAAAGGACCACCGAAAGAGGAGATCCTTGTGGTATACCATTGTTCAAGGTATACAGACCGGAATAAAAATTATTTATTTTAGTTCTGAAAAATCGGTTTGTTAGAAATGATTTAACAAAACTGCACATTTTTGAACCAATATTCCAACTGATTAGTTTATTCAAAATGACATGGATTCCAATGCGTTCGAAGGCTTTTTCAAAGTCAATTGAAACGATTGACACATGGTTTTTGCAGGACATTGCAGATGCTACGAATTCGTCGATGTGTAGGAGTGAATCTATAGAACTGCGACCGTATTTGAAAGCAACTTGGTTAAGATTTATTAGATTTTGCGTTTCAATAAACCAAAGAAGTCGTTTTGAGACAATTTTTTCTAGGAGTTTGCTTGTGCAAGATAAGAGTGAAATTGGTCTATAGCTATTGCTATCATATGGTTGTTTTTTCGGTTTTGGTATTGGAATGTTAGTAGCGGTTTTCCAAGATTTTGGAAGAATTCCTTGATCGTAAATATTATTAAATAACTCCAGAATACGTTTTTTGACAGTAAGAGGTGCATTTTTTAACATCGGGTAAGAAATACGATCGAATCCAGGTGTTTTACCTTTAACCAAGCTTAAATTACTTTCTAATTCAAGAAAGTTAAAAGGCTGTTCAAGAAAATTCGCAGGTGGAAGTAAATTGGAGGTCGTAAGGTTAAACGTTTCGCATTACAAAATTGGGTCGAAAAATTATTATCGTTAGAATAGGTGGACCAGCGATTTGCAAAGTGTTCGGCTATTGCTTTTGGATCAGTTAGAGTTACTGATTCTGTTTCGATTATTTTTATTGAGTGGGGTGTGTAGTTGCCTGTAAGCGTTCTTACATCTGACCAGATTTTTTTTATCGATGTATGTTCAGTTTTGAAGTAAATTGTTTGAAACTTTCGATTTTTGATGCTTTGACTTGTCTTCGAAATAAGGCGTTAGCTTTTCGATAGTTGATAAGATTATTGTTATTAGGGTACCTCTTAAAAATTTTCCATAGGTGTTGTTTATTCTTACGCAAGGAAGCGATTTCGGCATTCCACCAAGGAACTACATTTTTCACGAGTTTGTTTTTTGTTTGTGGGATGGCAACATTTGCTGCGAATCGTAAACATTTAGTGATGCTTGCTGCTTCTTTATTTATGTTTTTAGATATTGGCTTTGTATTTGAAAATTCTTCAGCTTTAATCTGGAAAAGGTCCCAGTCAGCGCGGTCTGTTAAGAATTTGGGGGTAGGAAGGGAGTTGCTATTTAAATTTCGTTTGAGATTAAGTGTGGTAATTATGGGGAAATGGTCACTACCGTGTAGGAAGTCGAGTCTGTGCCATGTGGTGTTAGGTGTTAGTTCTGGGGATGCAAGCGTCAAATCTACATGTGTAAAGGTGTTATGGGTTGAGAAGTGTGTAGGACTGCCATCGTTTAGGAGGGATAGGTTTGAATTGATTAAGAAATTTTCCACAATCTTGCCTCTTTTATTTGCTAGTGGGGATCCCCAAAAAGGGCTCCAGGAATTGAAATCGCCTGTTATTAATAAGAGAGCGTTGAGCGAGCAGATAATGTCAACTAAATTTGCGGTTGAGAATTGTTGTGAAGGGTGAATGTAAATTGAGAGAATGGTGACTTTAATTTCGAGATTTTTTTCAACGGCTATTGCAGATATTATATTTGAAGTTAAGAATACTGGTTTATGTGGAACGGATTTGTGTATAAGAAAACCAACACCTTGTTTTGCGGTAGTGACGGAAGGTAAATTATGGAAATAGGACTTGTATTGCTTAGGAGATTTTGTTATTGTGTTAGTAAAGTCATGGGTTTCTTGAAGAGAAATTATGTGGGGTGAGTGTTCTTTAATTAACAGCTCAAGTTCATGGTAATTGTTAAGGTATCCGTTTAGATTCCATTGAAGGATCTTAAGGAAAGATTTGGCAGTTAGAGAAGGCTTTTGTACAGTATGGGAGGAACCATACTGAGAAAAGCCGTTGTTGGTTGTATTTCCTTGACTCCGTCGCCCTGAAGTCGAAACATCCAAACTCCCAGAGGAGTTTGGGTGCTTCGACCCCCCGGCGACGGAGTCGTTGTTTGGAGATCCGATTATTTGTTTAGATGTCATCATCATCATTTTCGGAAATTTTTTCGTATTGTTCGTTGTGATTGTCGACGATCATAGGTGAGTCATTTGGATTTTTGTTTGAGTCAATATTTAATTTATTAGTGTTTGTTTGAGTAGAAAAGTTAGTTAAATTTGGTTGAGAGACTGTGTTTGATGATGAATAGAGTGTAGAATGTAAGGAGCTTGTTGATGGATTAGTGTTTGATGGTTTTGGTGTGAAAGGAGAGTTTTTTTTTTGTTAGGTTCATTGTCTGAGATTGGTAAATTAGTTTTTGTTGGTTTTGAGTTGTTGATGTTAGAGAGACTTTTGAGAATTTGTTTGAGTTTGAAGGTTCAGTTGGGAGATTGAAAGATAAGTTCGGAGGTTTGACTGTTGCTTCTGTAACTGAAAAAGTAGTTGTATTGTTGTTGATTTTTTCTTTGGTTGAAATAATTGGGAGGGAAGAACTATTTCTTTTTTAAGTTGTGTTTAATTCTACGGAGGTTGAGGATGAAGGAGGTGAGGTGAGGTTAGTAACATTAGCTTGCATGTGAGAGTTGGGTATAGAACCGGTTTTCGTCACATTGGAGTAGGATGGTGAAGAAGAGTTTTCGGAGATGCAAGGGTTTTGTTTACTGTAGATCTGTTTCGCTTCAGACAAAGAGCACTTTTTAATTGTTTTAATTTTTAGAATTTCTTTTGCTTGTGCAAAGCGCTTACATTCTCTTGAAGAAGCAGGGTGTTTCTCTGCGCAGTTAGCACATAAAGTGCGTGTGCAGCTTTCGGGCGAGTGAGGGGGGAGATTACATGTAACACATGTTTCACTGCGAGTACACCTGTTTTTGGTGTGGCCCAGAAGTTGGCATTTCTTACAGCGCATCGGATTTGGGAAAAATTCTTCCACTTTAAGGTTGTACCATCCTACGTTAACAGTTGTCTGAGGATTTTTGTCGTCTTTTTTAACAATTTTTTTAAATTTATGGATTCCGGTAACACCTTGGTCCTTCATCTCATCTATGATTTCATTTTCTGGAAGGTTATTTAAGCATGGGGCATATACGGTACCTTTAGATGAATTCAATTGATTATGTAGCGAAATTGAAGCGGGACAAAGATTGGCAAGTGATTTCTTTGAGAGGAAAATATTGGCAACGTGTTGAGATTTAACTAAAATTAGTAGGTTTCCATCACGGAGTTGAGTTATAGACTCATAAGCCCTACTTATGCCATCTATAGCTTTTTTTAAAAGAAAAACACTGATAGAGGTTAGGGGTTTTTGCGGGTCTGAGGAAGATATGATAATGAATTTGGGATTTTTAAGGTGGAGGGCGGAAGGTAATTCGAAATTGGGAGTTATTGTAGTATGTGAATTAGTTTTAGTTTTTTTTTTGGCGGGTCAGAATGCTGATTAAACTCAGCGAACCGATTGCCCGAGAGAACACTTGGCCCTGAGGCCATTTCACTCTTTTAAACCACTAATTAAGTAATTGGCACTTTCTTGTTCGGAAAAAAAAACATATGAAAGGAAGGGAGTGGGGAGAGCGCGGAAAGAAAAAAAATCACTAACAACTTCGGGAGAGCAGAAATAACACAATCGAATTCGATCTTGACGGCTCGAAGTATAGTCGGTGACTGAAAGAATATAATCAAAAAGAGAGTGCTATTCTATACAGTATGATGAGCGTTAGCATCGCTCGCAATAATTAGACGGTTCCTTTGCCTTTCCGCTTCAGCGACGACTTTCTACAGGGTTTTTCCAGGGAGAGGGCCAAGGTGGTCATGGCCAAGATACGCCGACACTAGCCAGAAACTTCCTTTGGATGTTTCCAGCCTAGCTACGGTGGTATCTTTGTCACTGAAATGATGCAGTAAAAATACACTAACTCTACGTTTCACTAGTATGCAGGATCTAGGTTCATATTTATCTGTCACACACAGTACGTAGTACCCAGGAGTCCTGAGTCCTCGAACAACGGATCCCACAATCCATGGCTCTTGGATCAGGACAATGTATTCCCCGTTTCTTGCCAGACGGGGAAGAAGTGAGGCCGATTCCTTTATGGAGTGTTGGAGATTAATCTGTACTAACTGCAGCATTTTAACTACAATTAGGCAGATCAACCTCCACCACTGTTTAGTTCAGATACTCTGAGGCTCAAGATGAACTGAAGAGTTTGTTCATAATTTTTTTTGTATTTTTTAGTAAGGAAATATATTACTATTTAAATTTTTAAGTATTTGTAACAGTAGTATATAAAAAATTAATAAATATTAGCTTAAAAATAAACAATCTGACGGTCAAGACAGTGCACCGAAGAAATTCGACAACTTATTCGAAAACTGCGTTTGGAGGGAAAAACCAGCTAAAATATTCAAGACATCCTAGGCTGCTTAGCAAAAATGGTCAGTAACGCCTTAAAATGGCAAAATAAACCGAAAGCGCAAGGCTTGATGACTACTGAGAGAACTAAAAGAAAAATTGTTCAGTTAGCAAAGCAGAACCCTTCTATAGGCTCTAGAAAAATAAGAAATGGAGTTTGTTAAAGCGCATAGAGATAGGGCAAAAGAGAAATGGAGAAATGTTCTGTGGAGCGGTGAAAGAATATGTGAGAAAACCGCAAAATGCAGCATACACTTGAAAAACAGTGAAGAATGGTGGATGAAAAATTATGCTATGGGCTTGCTTTCCATACAACGGGATCGGGCCTATAAATCCCATCGGGGGTAAAAGCGATGCAACCGAGTATATGAAAATTCTCGAGGAGGTTTTGTTACCCTATGCTGAAGAGGAAATGCCGTTGGTTTGGGTATACCAACAAGATTATGACCCAAAGCATACGTCAAAAAAGTCAAAATCATGGTTTGCGCAGAAGAAATTATCCGTTATGGAGTGGCCCGCTTAATCCCCCGACCTTTACCTCATCTAAAATTTGTGGGGGAATGTTAAGAACGCAGTTCATAAAGCAAAACCCAAGAAGTTGAAAAATTTGTGGGAAGCCGTGCGTGATTCGTTGAACGCAATACCAGTCGAGAGGTGTCAGATTTTAGTGGACTCGATACCTCGTAGATGCGAAGCATCATAAAAACAATGGTTAGGTATGCAACAAAGTACTAATTGTTAGCTAACATTATTTGTATACTTTCATATAACTTATTAAAGTTTTTCATACTTCTTACGTAATAGATCTAGTACTTTGTCATAAACTGCTATTTTTGTGAACAGCCATATATTTAAAATACGGTTTTTACTGTGACAATGCTACCGTTAAAAATCGATAGTACTGTTATTATGAATAAAATATTTTAGTTTGTTATTAGAAGTTTAATAAAATTTTCTAAAACGTTGATATTAAACACCTTTTTGTTTTATTTGGTGAGCACCGCTATTTTTATGAACACAACTGTATGTAGCTAACCTATACAAAAATACCCAACAAAAACAAACAAACGAAAATATAAGACATTTACTTGCATTTGTTTTTACAGTCTGCGTAGAAATAAAATATACGCTTTTATTATTTATTTTTTTGTAATTTGGGTTACGAAAATTATGTGTTCGATAAGATATAACAATTTAAAGTTCCGTGAAAGAAAAAAATATAATAATTAATGTAACTTTAAGGAATTTCGAAAAAAATTACTTATGGTTAGATTTCTAAACCTACTTAACTTACATCATTAGTATCGACGGTTGAATTTGTTGAATTTCCTTATTTTTTTTCGGAAATTATTGGTAGCATGCAGTTCGTGTAAGTGAAGATTTAGGGGGATGTGGAGGTGACGCGTACAAAAATAAGACCGAGTACAGGCAAGTCAAAAAAAATGTAAATTGAATTTTGAGTTTTTTGTTTTCTGGATGAGATGATATGTAGGTAGTCTCTGGATTAGGGCCTGATATAAAATCGAGGACATATCAGCAGTTGTCGTATCTTTTACGATACGTGGGAGGGCTTTCCCTCTGAGAGGCAATATCTTCGGGCTTTTTCCTCCATGGAACTTTTTGTTGAGTAATCAGCTTTTTATATTGGACGAATTTTTTTAATATCTACCCCGGCATGTAAATACGTAACAAACGTTAAGCATAACGAAAGCAAGAACCCCCCCATTCCGACGAGCTAGGACGTGCTTATGCTAGCATGCCATGCCCTTGTGACCTGCACACCCTTCCTTCCTGCTGCCAGGACCAGCATGCTGCACCTGTAAGTTTAATGGTGGTTTTAATGGTGGCAAGGGAAGGAATTTTTAAGGGCACTCTAACCGACGCGTTCCGACCATTTGCTATGTGAGTGTGTTTTAAGGATAATAGCACCCCTACTATACGTTTGAATAGGGAATCAACTGTCGAGAGTTCCGTTACAAAACTTCATACGGCTTGATCTTCAGTATTTGTACCGGAACCATGTTCTTTAAAGGTCTCACGTGAGTCTTCCCAATAATAACGTTTTAGGAAGACTTTACAAATGCTGGTTCGACCATGAGGTATCGATGGCTGCTAACCTTACCTTCCATTTCGTCCATACGAATACTTCTGAAGAAGCAGGTAAAGTGAGATCTTCTTTGATGACGGTTTTCACAGATGACGAGGTCTAATACGAGTTAGTACCATAGATCATCGGACAATGAACTAGTCGCTTATATGTCAATGTTAGCCACACATTTGGTGCCGTTCATGCTTGCTTCCATGGTCAGGCTCTTGTTGTCACGTTTCGTTTGAGAATCCTGGATGTTGTTTCTGGGGCCATCGATAGGAGAAACCAATTTCTGCCCAATATTCACGATTTTAAATTGTTTTAAAATGTTTAATGGGGAAATAGGATTTGCGAAAATTAAAGCTAGCTGGATTTAATTTGCAGAAAATCCTAAGTAGGCAAAACATAATTTTAACAAACCTTATTGTTGACAACGTCACCGCCAACAATTGTGACTTCTGTCGAGTCTTGAGTGTTTCTCCCCACTCGAATTTTTATCTCTATACTGACTTTTGAATTCATAATCGTTATTAAAAATTGACATCTCTGTTGTTTTGGTTTTCTTGGTTGCTTGACACTACCAGATTGATAGAGGGTTGGATGTAAGCTCTCCCAATGAAATAATATTTTCAAAAGTTGTTTTGTGTAATATAGAGATCAGCGCACACTGCCATCTCATGAACTACAATGTTCCAAACCAATTTGACATACGCGTTTGGATGTTGGATACATTTTTGGATACAAATTTTAAATTATTGTTGCGAATTGTGTGTAATTGTTGCCCCAAAACTTCTGATAAGACAAATATTTTAAATAAAGAAATACATTTTGTACTTACATTTCGCTAACAACAATTAACAAACCAGATATGAAATGAAATATCATTTTATATGCTGATCTGAATTGTATAGAATTAATGCGTTCACGTAAATAGAAGAATAACGCCCAGTATTACAGGTTCACTTCACTTCAAAACGATGCAGAGACAAATGCAATTAATTCGCAACGTCAGACAGTTTTATAACCGTTACGTTATTGTTGCGCTGGTGCTGTATCAAACACCTTTTTAAGACTGTGCTCTGTGGAGCTTAGTCTTAGTCAAGAAATTTTGCATCCAATTATATTATTTACTGCATTGTGTAAAATTGCCTCAAGGATTGGTGCAATTATGTCAGAAGTCTTTTGTAAATCGGCTGTCTTATTCCATCCGGTCCTGCAAATTTAAATGGTTTGAAGCTGTTGAAAGTCCATTGAAGCTTGTCCCTTGTGATCAGAAATTGTAGATGTGTTGTATTTAAACTTGAGAGAACTACCAGGAAAGTGAGTGTCCAATAGTATGTTCAGCAATTCATTACTTGAATTTGTCCAGGAGCCGTCTGCATTTTTCAAGCAGCTTGGCATCGCTGGACTATTTGAAAGAATTTTCCGTAACCTAGACGATTCAGAATTTTCTTAGGGATTCTTTGTAAGAGTCCCAGTGAGAGGCTAGTCTTGCGGCTTTGGCCCGGTTGAAATATTTTCTGCAATCTTTCCTGAGTGAGTCAAGCCCTGAGGCCCACCATTGTGGTTTCCTCTTTCCTCTTATGTGTATAATTGTATAAGTGGACAAGCAATTTCAGCGATCTGTTCGTAGCTGAGGTAAGGTTATTGACTTTGTTGTCAAGTTCATTAGCGTTAGAGGAAGGACTAGACAGTCCAGGTTCTAGTAAACTCTTTAATGAGTTCCTGTATGGATCCCAGTCAGTTTTCCGATAGTTTCGAAAAGTCAATGGACTCGGGTTATCATCCACATTTATATTGAACTGGATATATCTATGATCAGAGAACAAGTGTTCTTTGGATACTTTCCAGTCCAAGATCATATGGTGCATAGTATTGTCGAGTTTTAGCTATGAAGGTTGGTTCATTTCCAACATTACTTACTAGGTTAGTACCAAGAATATAATCAAAAAGAGAGTGCTATTCTATACAGTATGATGAGCGTTAGCATCGCTCGCAATAATTAGACGGTTCCTTTGCCTTTCCGCTTCAGCGACGACTTTCTACAGGGTTTTTCCAGGGAGAGGGCCAAGGTGGTCATGGCCAAGATACGCCGACACTAGCCAGAAACTTCCTTTGGATGTTTCCAGCCTAGCTACGGTGGTATCTTTGTCACTGAAATGATGCAGTAAAAATACACTAACTCTACGTTTCACTAGTATGCAGGATCTAGGTTCATATTTATCTGTCACACACAGTACGTAGTACCCAGGAGTCCTGAGTCCTCGAACAACGGATCCCACAATCCATGGCTCTTGGATCAGGACAATGTATTCCCCGTTTCTTGCCAGACGGAGAAGAAGTGAGGCCGATTCCTTTATGGAGTGTTGGAGATTAATCTGTACTAACTGCAGCATTTTAACTACA